>NC_041020.1:11805261-11902290 GCF_004193775.1 Glycine soja
TATTTTGCCTATTTCATCAAATTAGTCTCGCTATTTTTTTGAATTCACTATCTGAGTCTCCTTATATTTCAAAATTCACTGATATAAGATTAAATTATATTTTTGCATAAAGTAGAAAATATATACTTACATAAGCTTTATTATATTTTATATTTATATTTTTATAATCTTATGTATTTTAATCACATTATTCAAAACTTATATGATACAACAAAGATATAATATAAGTTTTATCTTTAATTTATTTTTTTGTATATAAATTATAATTTCATAAAATGACAATATTTTATTATCTTTTAAAATATTTATATATATGATTTAATACTATTTTTTTTACCTATATTAAAGAATTAAATTATATTGTAAAGATATGTAATTAAATAAAATTACCGTATGTTCTATTTTTTAAAAATATTTTTGAATATGTTTTATTGAAAGTAATTTTTATCTATATCACAATATAATTAAAAATGATATATTTTATGATTTACAAAATATTATAAATGTTGGTTTATTATTAAAATATTACTAATATATCAATTTCAATAATTTTCAAATATAAAATTTATTTAAGCATATTATATATTATTATGATTTATAATAAACTAAAAATTTAGTTTCTTTTTTTTTTTTTAATCAAAACATTTGGTCGCTAGTTCGATCGAATACCTAAAAATTGTTATCTTATAGCGACCGAAAATGTTTTAGTCGCTATCTTCAGTCGCCTTCGGTTGCTAATTTGGTTGCTATAATAATTTTGAATTTATAGATATATCGCAACCGAAATAGTCACCGAGATTTCAGCGGACACTTCTATTCAGTAACTAATTCAGTTGTTGATGCAGTTAGTCACAAGATTAAATTCGGTCACAACTTCGGTGGTAGGTTGCGACTGAACCTTCTCGGTATCTATTTCGGTTGCTAATTGCGACTAAAAATACTCGATCACGAAATGTCATTTTTCTAGTAGTGGCTTTAGATAACAATTATTGTTCAACTTCCTAGATATTATACAAGTCATTATGGATACGATACTCTTATACTTGTCGTTTCTTACTACACATAGATTAGATACACTTGCCTAGATCATGAGTCAATTGTTGTCGGCATGAAACTCCTCGTTGTAGGACCAATATCCCTCAATCATCCAAACCGAGATGTGGATCCTTGACTATTTTACAAACCAGGTGGATTCGTAAAAGTATATAACAAGTTAGTGTAGTTTGAAAACTATTTAACAATGATGGGTGATTTTGACTTTTGACATCGATTGTAAGTATAACCGATGTAGAAAATGACTTTTTACATTGGTTGTAATTATAACCAATGCAAAAAAGTAACTTTTTACATCACTTGTGGTTTAAACTGATGTAAAAAGTCTTTTTTCTTACATTGGTTATAATTACAAGTAATGTCAAAATCACTCCTCATTGATAAATAGTTTTCACACTATTAGAAAATACACTTTCAACATCGGTTATTTACGGCATTCTACATCGGTTATAAAACCGATGTTGAATGTATTATTGTTAACATCGGTCTTCCAAAACCAATGTTAACATAAAAACAATAACATCAGTTTTCTTAATTCCCGATGTTATACAGACAGAACTACAGCAAAATAAGTGTATGCATGATGAACCTTGACATCGGTTTTTCTAGTAAAATCGATGTTAATGTTATATATTCACATCTGTTTTGTATTAAAACCGATGTTAATGTAATATATTAACATCGGTTTTCTAGCAAAATCGATGTTAATATATTACATTAACATCGGTTTCACTAGAAAACCGATGTCAACGTTCATGATGCATACACTTATTTTGCTGTAATTCTTTGTATATGACATCGGTTATTTATAAATAACCGATGTTAATATACACACGTTAACATCGATTATGTATAAAAAAACCGATGTTAAAGTATAAATGTTAACATCGGTTATGTATAAATAACTGATGTTAAAGTTTGTATATTAACATCAGTTATTTACATAACTGATGCTAAAGTTTGTATATTAACATCAGTTATTTATATAAACGATGTTAAGGTGTATGTTGACATCGGTTTTTGTAAATAACTGATGTTGTTTATTATATTAACATCGGTTTTTGTTAATAACTGATGATGTTGTCTAGTTTTTTTATATATAAACTTTCTGTTCTTACAATAAACCCAAAATTACATAGGAATAATTGATTTATCATAAACAACGATCAACAAATGAATTCAATGTTCAAATTACATAGGAAATGTCAAAAATGTTAAACCAAAGTAAACTAAGCTAAAGTTAATGTCCCTAAATCCTAGGTCTGATATCTAAGTCAGAGATAATACTGTGCCCACTGGATCCGCAACACCTTTAATCTCTCTGGCTCCAATGGTCTAGGATCATTAAAATACTGCATGATGAAATAAATGATAATAAGTTAATAATGTAATACAAATTATAAAAAAATTGAATTTGTTTGAAATAAACATACCGCTTCCCAATTATTCCTAAAACTTCCTAAAATGATGGTGGACATCCAGTGCATGACATAGTAGTTGCACTCAGTATTTCCTTTTTGTCTATTACACTAAATACATAATGAAATTTGGATATTAATTAAACAATTAGTGTACAGATACATAAGAAATATATATAAGTGGAAGTTTTATGTAAATGACGTACCTTGACGACAATCCACCTAGCAGGAGCCTTTGATTTAGGCTGTGGAGCATCATCAAGACCTTTTAAAGCACTGTTCCATGCGAGTAACAATTAAAAAGTGGTGTTGTTGAGGTTTTTGAATGCAAATGCATTGAAAAGAATACTGACCTGTTAATTATCCCTTTAAGGTAGTTGTCTGGCCTGTTATGCAATGAACAAAATCAGACAACTAGGTGTTCATTGGGCATAATGACCACCATCTGCCAGTGTCCGCTGCAGTGGGGATGAATATGGGTTAGTATATTAGTAAACATTAATTTAATTCAGTTATTTTGTGTGACTTACCCATTCAAGTAGGCTCCAAGATGGACATCGTGTTTTGATCGCTGCATCCAGCTCTTTATGTAACTTTTTGACTCAAACTGCGATTGCTCAGACCTCTAAATGGACTGTGGCTCAAGGAATCCATTGATCGAGGTCGTACCCAAATCAAATAAACATTAAAAATGCACTATCTAGGAAGTGATCCTAGGTCATCTCCCAACGAGTAATGGTCAACCAAACGTTCATAACAGATAGTAATAAAACAGTAACGAATTAGGGGGGGGGGTTGTTTGTCTTTGTAAATTAAACAACGAGTAAAATTGAATTAGAAAATATCAGAATTAAAACACGTTGCTTCCCCTTGATTCACAAGCAAGTCTCTTATCCTAGGTTGCGAGAATTTATCCTTTATCAATTCAACCACTTAATCCAACCCTAAATTAAATTACTAAGCGAAATTTAACATAAGGCATTCATTATGTGATTAAGCAACACATACATCAATTAATCATGAACGATCATTAAGCATGAACGTAAATTAAGCGCAGAGACAATTAATCAAGCACTAAGCATGCATGGATTAATAGCAACAAATACAGAATAATTGGTGAAGAGGAAAAACTGATCAAAATTTAGTAGTAATAATAGAACCTCAAAGAGAGTTGTGCTTGATCCTTAAGAGAAAACAACGTTGGAGACTTAGCCTTCCATTAATCAGTAGAAAACGAAGAAAACTAGAATTATTCATCCAAAACGAAAAAGAGACTAAAACGAATTGAGAATAGCACTCTAAAACTAAAACGAAAAAGGAGAGAGAGCAAGCCTAATACTAGAACCTTGGTGCTGTTATATAGTTCTCAGCCCCAAAGCTTACAAATCTGCTTTAAATCCAAGCCCATAAATAAAATAAAATCTAGATAAGATAAGATAAGATAAGATCTAGATGAAATAATATCTAGATGAGATCAAATCTAGATAAGAAAAGATTAGATCTAGATGAAATAATATCTAGATGAGATCAAATCTAGATAAGATAAGATAAGATCTAGATGAGATCAAATCTAAATAATATCTAGATAAGATAAGATCTAGATGAAATAATATCTAGATGAGATCAAATCTAAATATTATCTAAATAAGATAAAATCTAGATAAGATAGGATTTGGTGGAATAAAATAGTCTGCTCTCTTCAAGTCCAAGCCCAATTATGGATTCAAGCCCAAGCCCAATTCTGGATTCAAGCCCATTTGCATATAATTCTCCTGAAATTAAATTAAAAACACAAAATTAATCCAGTAGGCCCAAATGATAAAACTGCATAATTTATTTGACAATTAAGGTTAATCAGTAATTAAAATGGTGACAAAAAGGGTTAAGAAATATGAGAAAATGATGACACATCATCCATACATATCAGAATTCCCCGCTCGTATACTTGTTTCAGTCAGATGCTTGTTTATGTTAAGTCAAAGTTAAATATTTATGAGTTGAAAGCAATAACTTAGGTAATTAAAAGTAATGTAAAATGACTTACAGAATCCATGACTGTAACACTGATATGTTGAGACATTGACCACCGCGTGGGATTTCCGAGAGGTACGGTCTTCGTGCTCTATGTAGAACGAAAAGTCTGGATTAAAGACCCCAAACACGGTGGTATCCCATGTAACCTGATAAGGCCTCAAGAAAAGCTCTGGGATGGTTAATGTCATCAGATAAAGCGGATCAGCGACCTCCGGATCGGGCTTCTAAGGTGGTTTTGCCAGAGACACTGCTGCCTGTTCATGAAACAAAGTTAAATGGCCTAATTTGAGGCACGCTGATCGAGGCCGTACCCGAATCAAATAAACATTAAAATGTAGTAACTAGGAAGTGATCCTAGGTCGTTTCCCAACGAGCAATGATAAACCAAATGTTCATAACAGATAATAGGAAATAGTAACAAATTGGGGGGGGGGGGGGTTGTTTGCTTTTGTAAATTAAATAGCGACTAAAATTGAATTAGAAAAATATCAGAATTAAAATATGTTGCTTCCTCTTGATTCACAAGCAAGTCTCTTATCCTAGGTTGCGAGAATTTATCCTTTATCAGTTTAACCACTTAATCCAACCCTAAATTAAATTACTAAGCGAAATTTAACATAAGGAATTCATTATGTGATTAAGAAACACATACACCAATTACTCATAAACGATCATGAAGCATGAATATAAATTAAGTGCAGAGACAATTAATCAAGAATTAAGCATGCATGAATTAATAACAAAAAATTTAGAGCAATTAGTGAAGAGGAAAAACAGAACAGAATTTAACAGTAATAATAGAACCTCAAAGAGAACTACGCTTGATTCTCAAGAGAAAGCAACGTTGGGGACTTAGCCTTCCATTAATCAATAGATGAAGAACTTATAAATTGAAGAACGAAATTTTCTTGCTACTGGAATTGCAAAACGAAAACAAATGTCTCAAAGAAAAACCTAAAACTAAAAAAACAAAAATAGGGGAGAGAGAAGAGAAAGCCTAAACTAGAACCTTGGTGCTGTTATATAGTTTTCCAGTCCCAAAGCTTACAAATCTGTTTCAAATCCAAGCCCATAAATAAAATCAAATCAAATCTAGATAAGATAAGATCTAGATGAAATAATATCTAGATGAGATCAAATCTAAATAATATCTAGATTAGATAAGATAAGATAAGATCTAATTTTGTAGAATAAAATAGTTTGTCCTCTTCAAATCCAAGCCCAATTCTGGATTCATGCACAATGCTTCATTAATTCCTGAAATAAGATTAAAAACATCAAATTAGCTGAATGTGCCCAAATAATAAAACTGCCTAATTAATTTGACAACTAAAATTAATCAGTACTTAAAATGGTGCTAAAAGGGTTAAGAAATAGGAGAAAATAATGGCACATCAAAACCCCATATACTTAGCCTTTTGCACTCCTGGGAAAAATGAAATAAAGAACAAAATCCAAGGATATCAAAGAGAGACAAACAAAACATTTACATATTTCTCAATGAACATCAAGGAATGAAAGGAATGGGTAACATCTAACATTAAGAGATCCAAAGAGTCAAGACATTCGTGAAAATCATCCAAGCAACCCAATCATATGCATGGCAAAATAGTAAATCTGCTCAATAATGAAAAGTAATAAAGCCTCATAAGATATACACTCTATCTCTCAAGTGTCTAGGCTACTGTTTACTCTCGAAGCACCCATGAAAACAAACACCACATAGACTTGGCAAGATTCTAAAATTGACAATCAACCCATAAACACAAGCACATGAGGATCAAAAGGTCTTTTAAGGTTGTAATGGGGCCAAGGACAAGGTAGGGAAAAATATGGAATAAGTAGCTAAATCCCAAAGGAAGAGAGGAACAATAAGGAATAAGTGGAAATTAAGCACAAGTAGTAAACCCAAACCCTCTAATATCAAAAAAATCAACCAAGGCTCCCAAATCAAGTCCTCACAACAAGACCTCATTTATTCAACTTCACTTCTTTTCTTTTTTGATTGAACAGTACGAAATTGAAGAATTTGGAGAAACTGAATTTTTTTTTTGATTTTTTTTTAGATTGAACAGTACGAAATTGAAGATTAAAGCAAGAACTAGGCAATATATATATACATCAAGCATGGCCAAAAATCACATCTTCCAATGAAACACACCCCCCCCCCCCCCCCCCCCCACACACACACACACACATTCCCAAAACAATTCCAAAGCTCCAAAATTCCTTAAGGGTAAGGTGATATCATGGTTTTTCACTTAAGGCTTGTAATGAGCTTCAAAACAAAGAAAGGGGAACATAGGCTCAAGGGGCTATCAAAGGAATTTATTCAAGGTAAGTCCATTTGGCTAGAAGCTTATAAGAACAAAATTGCCTAAATCATTTCCTAATATGCATGTGAATTAGGAAGCATCAACAAGAATCAAGCCAAGGCTATTGTGCAAGCAATCAATGGGGCAAAACAAACCAAAAGATTATGATGATGGATATCTCAAATTCTCACAAAGGTAAACCTATCACTTTCAAATTGAGCTTTCAAAACTATCATGACATGTAGAGGAAAAACAAGGATTTCAAATCACAAAATGTCAAGAGACTTTTATTTTCAGAACAATTACCCATTACTTGAACATATCCTATAATTCAAAGAAAAACATGCAAATTTAACACAACAAAACTAACAAAATTAAACTAGAACCCAACAAAACTAACAAAATTAAACTAATTTAACACAACTATCAAAACCAAAACCAAAGAACACCCCCCCATACTTAAACAACACATTGTCCTCAATGTAGCACAATTAAAATATTAAAAGCAATTAAACCATCAAATAGAATCGGACAAATGTAATAAAAGTAAAGAAGGAGATAGGAAAAGAAAAACTCCCTAAGTCATGGTGGAGGAAAAGTAGGGTGGAGTAAGGAAATCTTTGGAGCAAGGACAACCCCCAATGTTTAATTGGATGCATCGCACATTAGCTCAAATGGGGCTGTCCAATCAGGTGCCTCCTTTTGCAACAAGTTGGATAGTGGAAGGACTACCTTGCTAAAATCTCTTATAAAGCACCTGTAGAATCCTGCATGACCAAGAAAAGATCGCACCTCTCACATGCAAGAGGGGTAAGGCAATTGTGAAATAACAGAAATTTTTGCAGGATCTACTTCAATGCCCTTTTTGGAAATAATGTGGCCTAAAACTATACCTTGATCAACCATAAAATGACATTTTTCAAAATTTAGAACAAGGTTAGTTCCAGTGCATCTATTCAAAACTTTTTCCTGACTATCCTAACAAACATCAAAAGAGGATCTATATACAGTGAAATCATCCATAAACACCTCTATGCAATTTTCTAAAAAATCACTAAAAATACTAATCATGCACCGTTGGAAGGTACCAGGGGCATTGCACAGGCCGAAAGGCATCCTCCTATAGGCAAAAGTGCCGAAGGGGCAGGTGAATGTGGTCTTTTCCTGATCCTCAGGAGCAATAGTGATTTGCATATAACCAGAAAAACCATCAAGGAAACAGTAGTGAGATTTACCTGCCAGGCGTTCAAGCATCTGGTCAATGAATGGCAGGGGAAAATGGTCCTTTTTGGTAACCTGGTTCAGCCACCTATAGTCAATGCAGACTCTCCAACTGTTCTGCACCCGAGTAGGAATCAACTCCTCCTTCTCATTTTTTATCACGGTGAGGCCGGTCTTCTTCGGGACTACCTGGACGGGACTCACCCATTGGCTGTCGGAGATAGGATAAATGATTCCAGCTTGCAAAAGCTTGGTTACCTCCTTCTTCACTACATCAATAATCATCGGGTTGAGTCTTCTCTGTGGCTGTCCTACTGGTTTAGCTCTATCTTTTAAATTTATTCGATGCATACATGTGGATGGGCTAATACCAGGAATGTCCGCCAGGGTCCAGCCTATAGCCTTCTTATGCTTCTTGAGAACTGATAACAACTTCTTCTCTTGCTCATCAGCAAGGGAGGCATATATAATTATTGGAAAACTTTTGCTATCATCCAAGTAAGCATATTTTAAATTTGATGGCAGATACTTCAATTCTGGTATGGGCGGTTGGATAGTGGTAGAAAGAGATGGTTTCTCAGCCTGTACCTCATAAAGAAAGTCAGAGGTATGTGTACTTCCTGAAACATGGTTAGTTCTATCTGACTCTATAAAATCAATCTCAAGAGGTCGAACATCATCAAACATGTAATCAATATCAAATTCAGATTCACTCTCAGCATCAATCAGGCATATGATCAAGTACAATTTCAGATTCAATGCATGAAGAGTGACAGGCATGCAGATTAGAATGAAGATCAGTCATGTATTCATCAACAATATAGTCAATTATTTCAACACGAAATACAGAAAGATCTTTAGATGGGTGTTTCATAGCATCAAGAATATTAAAATGAAAAGTTATATCACCAAACTCCATAGATAGTGTGCCTGCATATACATCTATCTTAGTTCTAGCAGTTTTGATAAAAGGTCTGCCTAGAATGATGGGAACTGACCCTTTAGAAAATCCCTCCTCCATTTGAATATTATGCAAAATGTACCAATATCAAGATTATCAATCCTAGGAATCATGTTGTCAACACGTCAAAATAAATGGATTTAGTATGTTTTTAATACATTAATTAATCAATTTAATTTGAAATTTGTGATATATGTACATTTATATGGTATTCAAACATAGAAAATATTTTTAATTCAAATTATAATAAAATATTTCTTTTTTTTTGTTATACATAACAGTGAATGCTAAATACACTCAAGAATTAATTCATATCAAATTTGGATATTATTTAATGTCTTCAATATATTTTTTATCCCTAATAAATTTTTTCTTTGCATTGAATTCCTAATAAAATAATAATTTTATTTTTGGTCCTTGATAATTTGTTTTACCACTTTTAAATTATTGAAATTTTTAGTCTTAACTAAGAAAACTGGAAAAAAAATTTACAAGGAAATAAACTCAAAATTTGCTAATTTATCAAGGACTATAAAAAGTTCTAAGGACAAAATTAAAATTTTTGTTTAATTAAGGACTCAAAGAAAAAGAAAAGTTTATTAAAGAGCAAACACAAAAATTAGATATTTATTAGGAATCAAAAATAAATTTATACCTTTTTATTTAATTGAAAAATACAATATACTTTTAGAAACTCATTAAATAGAATACTATATCTCAAATTAAGAATTGATAATTTAAACACATTAAATAAATGGAGTGCATTACATGGGTGAGTTTAGTTGTTGGTTTTCTCTAGATCTCAACCCAATTTCAAATTGAAAGAACATACATCGAATAAAAAGTGGGTCATGCACCTATAATGACATTCCATTGGCTAGTTCGAAAAGACGAGGATTGCCAAAAAAAATTATTTTGAGTTGTTGATAACATCAAATCAAATGATTTATATTTCTTTGTGCTAGTCCCGTTGGATCGCCGTGTAGGTTTCTAAAGCTTTATAATGCACACCTTCCATCTACATCTTAGTATCACTCTAACACCTGCAATATTCCTACCACATGAAATCTACACTATAAAGTGCATCATCTCCTCTTGTTGTCACCAAATAGGTTATTAGACCCAGAGGTCCAAGACCGACTTTGTCCACACTTTATAATTATTTTTTATCTTGTTTGTATCATTTTGTGTATGCTAGATCCATGAGCCAAGAAACATAACCCCATTCATGGACCTCCATTGCAGATCTACTCAGATGGAATTCGTTGACCATGTCTCATATTTCTTTGCCCTCTCTTTTATGCTTTGCCGTATCGTTTGTTCTCACCATGGTCAATAAACATCTTCAACGACCATGATTTCTTTGATTAACTATATAAGGTAAAATTTCTACCTCTTTTGTTATTGTAAATTAACTCATTTATTAATAACAATTACATGATTAATTTGTATCGTCACTAAAAGACATGGTGAATACGCACACTAATCGATTTGATTTAGATCTAGTCATCTCTTTGCTAAATAGTTGGGGGAAGAATCCATACGTATTAGATATTTTGAGAAACTTATCAAGATAGAATTAGATTTAGGTAGACAATATATTGTTGGTAAATGAGAATCAATTTTTTACCAAGGTACAAAATGTGTCACTAAATTTCCAAATCATCTAATACTTTACAAAGTAACCATCATTGTTATAGTACCCATGATTTCTTTCAAGCTGCTCACCATAATTATTGTTGGTACCAAGAAATGGTTTATCCAAGTGGTACTAGACACGAATCCCTTAAGATTGTAGTAAAGGGTTTGAATCCTGACGAATGCATATATGGAGAAAATCTTGTTGAGAGGGAGATCCCACCTATGAGTGCCAACAAGTCCCTTGGAGGATATTTAAATCCCCTTGGCCGGAAGCAGATATACTTATTTGCAATCGTATGCAACAACAACAATTATTGTTGAGAAGTCTTACAGTCATTGCGAATAGCCAATTAGCTGCCAACAAAATGATGTTATTTTAAGAGTTTATTCTTCTGTGAAATCATTTTAAGATTTGTGATATATGCTATTGTTTTGCCATTATTTTCATTTCATTTTTACCTTCTGGAGACAAGATTTTGCAAGAAATTGATGTTGTATCCTATAGAGTGCTTGGCTAACTTCTTTTTGGCACTATCAGAATATTCTATAAAAAGGTTGAATATGTGCTTGAAGATTGTAATGAGGTTCTCGTCAAAATCAACAAATTTTTCGTCAACAAAGAAGGCTTAGTATGTGTGGAAACATTGTGTATGCCTGTTACTATACCAGAAAGATTTGAGTTGGATGCTTTTGAGTTAGATAAACCTGAAGATGCTGGCAGGTATGCTTTTATTAGGTTAAACTTTAGAAGCTTAATGATTATGTAATTTTCTTCATACTGCTTCTCTGGAAGAAATTATGCTTAGAGACAAAGATATTAGAATTGTTTCACTATTTTACTTTTATAGTAAATGTAATCTTATTCTATTGTTTGAGTAATACACTTTTAAGTGAAACAAAATTTGTGTGTAAAACTGAGGGATTTGGGCTGTTTTCTAAGGAGAAGGTATGCATTCCATAATAATTATAAGTGGTACAAGAATAATGTTTCTTCCATTTTATCTATGCAAGTATTTTCTGTTTATTGTTTATCTTCAGCTCTATACTAATACTAGTATATGCTGTTTAATTTCAAGGTATATAGTTAGAAAGAGCATAATTAAAGAGTGCAAAAGACATAGTTCGTTTCCCTTTCCAACAGAATGCCACCATACTTTACTTATTGCACACTGTACAGAGGCAAAGAGAATCTCCCATTACTTACTGTGCAAAATGTAAGTTTGATTTGATCACTTTTCTTTTTCTTTTTGTTTATAAACTCTTCTATCTTTACTAACATTGTTTTTCTCCATGTTCTTCCTCTGACCTTCAACTCCTATTCTCAAAATAAAATGAAAATGCATAATTCCCTTAAGCTGTTGGCACTCCCCTAATCCCTTCTCAATCCTCAGGTTAGGTGTAGATGAACCTGAATCTCAGGATTTTGACATTCCAATTTTTATTGAGATAAAATCCTTTTGGAATCTCCCGAAACAAATGAAGTGCCAAATTTGATGGATGAGGTAAATAATAACTAAATGATGAAAATACTCTTTGACATTCTAACAGGCACACTATGAGTGGTTTGCAATACATTCATAATTGTCTCCACGCAAACTCGCATAAAGAAAAACCATATTGTTGTTTGATCTAGGAACTTTGAATTGGTATGAAACTTTAGATTCTAAGATAGAGGAAACTTATCCTAGTACTAAACCTTTGTTTCATTATGTCTGTCTCAGGAAACAAATTCATGTGGAACTATATAACCAATCAGAATTATGTAAGAACCCTTGCAAATCTCCAATTAAGTTTTATTAAATTCTATGTTTTGCTTAATAGTGCATGATTTCTTTATTTTTTCTCTTTAGTAGCTGGCTTTGGAAAGTTGTCAGATTGATTATTGCTTACAAGATTGGTTTATGATGGTCTTCTTTAATGATGTACCGGAAAGTTGCAAGTTGCCTACTTCAGAGTTTTCTGTGTGCAAGAAAACAAAGAGAGGAGGACATTGTAAACTTTTCACAAGTTTTTGTAGGCCAGGCACGGAAAGAATCTGCACTGCTATTTAATGAAAAGTTTGGTGACTTCTGTAAAAAAAAAAGTTTGGTGACTAATTTTCTTATGGCAGTGATGCAGAAACTTGAGTTATGTTTTCTTGTCTTACTACTCTGCTTTTTCTGTAGATGACATACTTTGTTAAAGGATGAAACATTGTTCTTCATAACTATCAATTCTACTTTTATCTGAGTGATGATAACAGGAAAATGTGGAATTGTAGTTGTCCAGTCGGTTTGTTTGTCAAACAATAGTGATGTACTTCTATAACTTTTTTTAGGGTGATCGATGCCCTTTCAGTTAATGGATCAACTTTGTCTGATTGGAATATAAGTATATAAATCTCCAATGCAGCGTGGAACTTATGTTAGTCCTTTTGCTCTTTCTTAGCAATCATATTTTGAAGCAGCAGAATAATTCAAGCATGCTTAATTATGAACTTCTTATGTGATAGCCTACCAAAAAGTATATTCATCTTGATGCTATAATTTGTATCAATTAATTCTTTTTAAGTTATCCTTAACTGTATATTCTCATACCTGTACAGCCTCAGGATTTTTCCCATTCCGGTGTGATTCACTTGAGGTATTACAGACATCAAGAAAATAAGCAGGGAATGAAGGAAGACAAAAAGAAAGAGTGTATAATGGAAAAAGACAGGGATATCATGATAAAACAAAAAAAAAGTAGTCATTGATATTTAAATGAAGTTAATTTATCTGACAGACACAATATCCTTTCCCATGATGGGAGACATATTACACTCTTCCACGATAGCCTTGATGTACCCATGGACCAAACTCATTAAATCTGTGAGTTAGCCAGATTAGGCTAGGAAAAAAACCACATTGAATGCTCTACTTGTTTGAAGGCTTGTGGCACATCCTGATTATTGGTTAAACCCATGGTGTACAAGCTATGACCCTTACGTACATACCTATGGTTATTATATTTGGTATCTAGACATTTAAAAATATCATGATATCGGTCCTTATATTTCTTTCCCCTCATTAGTCACTCCATAATTTAATTTTCCAGTAAATTATTTTGTCAATATTTTAAAAAGGAATTCTTGTTCATATTTATCCTATTTGACTCAAATAGGATTGTTTTAGGTGAGAGATACAAGGGATATTGAAAAAGAAAGTTAAAAAGTAAAAGAAGACTAATAACAAAAAAGTAAGAGGCTTATTTAGTAACAAATTAAAATTTTGAAAACTTCTTTAAAAGATAAATAGTTTAAAACATCTTTCTAGAAATAGTTTAAACTTCTTTGAATAGATTCTCAAGTCTACTTTAGGCCTAAATATGCTTTTGGTCCCTGTAAATTAATGTTTTTTTGGTTCCTGTAAGTTCATTTTTCTAATTTTAGTCCTTGTTCGCTCTTTTTCAATTTTTGTTTCTGTAAGATATTGTGCTCATTTTTTGTTCCTACTGTAAGATATTTTGTTCATTTTTGAAAAACATAAACTTACAAGGATTAAAAATGAGCAAAAAACTTATAGGGACCAAAATTGGAAAAGCATAAACTTATTATAAGGACTAAAATTAGAAAAATGAACACAATAACCAAATATCAAAAAACACAAACTTAAAAGGACCAAGAACATATTTAGGCCTCTACTTATTATATGAATTTTCCATAAGGAACAAATTTTGAGCCAAAACAACAAGCACACTTTCATTCTCACTTCTTTTTATTTTTCCTGTCAACTTGTATGATTTTTCTTATTTTTTTTTATTTTATCCAAATGACTTGGTTCTTTTTATATAGTTTTTGTGTAGATGCGTAGAAAATTCAGTAAAAAGTTCAGCTCAAAATTCACAGTGACCAATTCCTAGTAATTTTTATACGTTCGTATGTTCAAGCTGCCTGCATCAGCAATTCAATCACCAAAACTCAAATTCACAATAGACACAATCATAAGAAAACCTAAAAGTTCAAGAAAAGGTTCACAATCAAAGACTCTCTAAGAATTATGCATGAACATGTTAAGGACTAATTAACATGCAAGATTTGACTCAAATCAAATTATAGGCTAAAAAAATTTCATACACTCATGAACAAATGAGTTAGACAAAGAAACAAGAAAAATAAAATTCAACACAACATAAGGAATCTTATGTGACAAGTTTCATGACTAGACATGACTTTTATGACAAAACTACAATAGGTGAATATGTCATTCTAGATTTTTGAGGTTTTCTTCTACTTTAATGTTTTTGTAAGAATTTTATGGTTTAGGTTTCAGCCAAAAAAATTGACAATATAAAACTCAAAGGAACCTAAACTAAACACAATTCATGGTTCAAGAACAAGAACAAGGAATTTGAATCATAGAAAATCAAATCTAGCTTCTATAGCAAGCTTAATCGGTGGAACTTCTAAAAAATTATGTTAACAACATTCAGCACAAGACACGTGAGGAGATACATGGAGAGAAACGAAGAAACAACAACGGAGGAGAAAGTAAAGCTGAAAACTAATGGAGCTTTAAGGAGCACCTACTTGAAGCTCTTGTGCTCTGATACCACTTGTTGGAAGCTTACTTATGAAGAGAAATGGACCCAACCTTGACCTATGGGTTCAGAAATCTACCTTTAGGTTCATGAGAACCCTATGGTCTTCTTCAGCAGCTCTAGTCCAACCCTCTTGGAACCTCTTGCTCATGGCTCTGGTGACTGGTCCCTTCCCAGGGAGGATTGCATCAAATATGTTTAGCCAAGGATCAATTCCATCATGAGAAGACTCAACACATTGACATCAGATACCACTTTATCCATGTTGAGAAGAGGCTCGAAATCCAGAAAGTTGATACCACTTCATTCATGGATTATATAGTCACGTAGAAAGGAGTGTTCAGTCTAGTTGTTCATTAACATAGCTTGTGTTGTAATTGTAATTGTTTTCTTTTTCTTATTTTCTTTTCTAACAGTTTTCTAGTTGGACAGTTAGTTGTTTTCTCCTTTATAATGAGATTTATGTTTTACATTCAAAGAGCTTGAGAGTGTATTTAACTCTTTTCATTCCAAATTTTGTTATTTACAATAAATTTAACAATTTATGCGATATCTTTTCTCATTCTATGATCTAAACTTCCCTATCTAAATAGTATTTCTCAAATATTTCCCAACAAGAAATATGGAAAGCACAAACCACAAACCAAAAACAGGGTAGTAAAAACCCAAATAGAAGAGGAAATGAAACATAGATGTTCGAACGGTTTGATCAAGAAACCCATTAATATGCCTAATAATAGAAACAGTAATGCAGTCAGATTTAGTGCTCATATAGATATATTAGTAGTTCTTCCAAGATAATCACAACATGCAACAACAAACATATTATTTAGATTCAGTGCTTACCAAAATGGATTCAGTGTCTCCACATCTCTTTTTCTCCTCCACTTTATCCGATGTGAAACTGCACCATGGTCGACGCACCATGATATTACGAGAAATAGAGAAATAAAGAAAGAGAACAACAAAGATGAGGTTATAAAAATTAGGCTGTTGAAGATAGAGACACAAACAATGTAATCTCTTCATCATCGTTCTCTAACCCTTTTACTACTAGTTCCACGACTTTAGTGGCCAAATCAGTGTGTGAGAGAGAAGAATTGCGGTTTGATGCGCTGCTGGTGGTTTGGGGCGAGGTTATGGTGGGTGGAGGCACATAAGATAAGAATGAGAAGGGACACAGGTTCCCATTCATCCAAACCCAGAATACAAAATGGGAATGGGTGCGAGAGGGTTACTAGAGTGGAGCATGAGAGTGAAAGTGAGATTCGTGAACTTCTACGGAAACATTAGACGAAAGTTGGAGGCGAGAGTGGAAGGGGGTTTTGTGATGTTGAAGGAAACAAAACATTTTCACATTTTAGAGTGACTTTGGTTTAGCGATTTATAGGGAAAGACGAAATGAGACGGTGTGTATTTGTTTATGGATAGTAAAAGGGGTACATATGATGGCTGATTAATTAGTCTCCCTTAAGGGTGACCGCAAAATCAGTAACTGATTAAAATTTGCAATACCCAACCTCTAAAATGATATTTTTACCCCCAAATCTTTAAAGTCAATTTTTCCATATAAGAAAAGGTGTTTTTGGAAAAAAAAATGTTGGACCAAGTCCCCTTGAGTACTTGTCATGCATTTCTCTCAAAGTTATATGACATAGACATATTACACCCTGAAATCGGGTATAAAATTCAAAAGTTATGCTTGATCAAATAAAGCAATGGAAACAAGATTCCATTTTAGACAAGAAAACAAGTATCGAATAATGCCAAGTTGACAAAGAGTACCAGGATTGAGAAAAATCCCTCCTTCAGTTATCTTTGTATCCCTTGATTTGTATCCAGGACTCATTCATAAATTGAGATGAATGAATGGCTACTTTCTTCTCTAAAGTGTATAGCGGTGATAAATAAATATCCGAAATAACAAAAATTCTGAATTAATTTCTGAATGTGAAAAAAGTGTAATAATTATGTATCGTCATTAAGTTTTGTGGATCATTCTGTCCTTATGATATAATATGCGTACCAATTTAACATTAAATTATAAAATTTAAGGAATAATTTGACAATAAGTTATAAAATTTAGTGGCAAATTTAAAAATAAGTTGTATGGTAGGACGTAATCATCACCTTTTTTATACATTTAAGACTAAACCAGAATTTTTATTTTTTTCAAAAATTACATTATCGATGTAAGAACGAAGGTGGTCCTATAAAAAAAAAAACAAGGTGACTATTTATTCAATGACTTAGTTATTTCTTACTACAACTATTTCCTTTAAGGTTGGGTTTACCTATCCAAAATAAATAAAAACTAAAATACTATTCTGTTTCAGTTTGAAAGTTTTCTATCTCCACGGGAAATTATTTATTAAAACTAAGCCCCGAAGCAATTCCAGCAGGTCGTGCAAAGTCAAAAGTTATATATCTAACATTTAATATATTCCGCTGTACGTTCATATCTTCGAACATTTCTATGTCATTGGATTACTTTAGTTGTATATGAAAACAAGTCACACGACACCAACAATTAATATAATTTCGGGTTGCAATAATCTGAGTCTTTGATTAATTGTGGACAGGACCAATCAGAAATAGTCTCTAATCCCTTCATAAAATATCAATTTTCCACCTACTACCTCTGGTGACCATGTTTAAACTTGTAACAGTTCCTCAAGCTAAAAAAAGATTAGTTAATAAATGAAGTAATATTTTAAATATTTAATAAAACAGTTATCACTAAGTCTATTAAACTGAGACACAGTCTAAACTGATCTGTGATTGAATTAAAAGGCTTCCCATTATAAAATAATAAAATAGACGAGGTAATACCGAAACACTTGCTTTTTCCTGTAGAGCGTCTACTACTACGTCTACACATTGATTAGGCACGCATGTAGTTGTTAAGGAATGATTCCTCATCAAATAAATAATTAATTACGGTCAAGATAAAATGCAAACCAATTCAATGCTTCATACTTATAAATAGCAATCAGCAAGCTCTACATAAATCACAATTCAATCATCACAAGCAATTACATATAGCACAATTGTTTAAGAGTGTATTACTAAGGAAAAACAATGAAAGTTGTGTACTTCCTTGTTGCCATCTTGGCTTTGACATCCTCTCTTGTCTCTGCCTATGATCCTAGTCCTCTGCAAGATTTCTGTGTGGCAGCCAAAGAAAAAGATGGTGGTATGTAAAAACATTAATCCTTATACCATTGACATCATATATATAGACGTTGTCTAGAATTATTGTGATTGATGATTTTTATTAATTAAGACCTTGTGCCTTGTATTTGTAGTGTTTGTGAACGGGAAATTTTGCAAGGACCCTAAGCTTGTCAAAGCTGAAGATTTCTTCAGACATGTAGAACCGGGGAAGACTGACAACCCAGTAGGTTCAAACGTGACTCAGGTGTTTGTTGATCAACTACCGGGACTAAACACGCTTGGCATAGCTTTGGCTCGCATAGATTTTGCACCAAAGGGTTTGAACGCTCCCCACACTCACCCTCGCGGCACTGAGATCCTTATAGTCCTTGAGGGTACTCTTTATGTTGGATTTGTGACTTCCAATCAAGATGGAAATCGCCTCTTCACCAAAGTGCTGAACAAGGGTGATGTGTTTGTGTTCCCAATTGGTCTGATTCATTTCCAATTGAATGTGGGATATGGCAATGCTGTTGCCATTGCTGGCCTTAGCAGTCAAAATCCAGGAGCTATCACTATTGCAAATGCTTTGTTTAAAGCTAATCCGCCTATTTCTTCTGAGGTTCTCACCAAAGCTTTCCAGGTGGACAAGACTATAATCGATTATCTTCAAAAGCAATCTTGGTACGACAACAATAACTAATTTGGGAGTATGGAGGATCATTTCGCACTGTCTAGTTATTGGATAATTGATCACTTTAATTATTATTTCAGTCACGCCATAGATTAGACCTAATAAATAAAACCTTTGTGGATTATAATTTTTTACATATAATATTTGTTCTGTTTGGAGTTCGATTTGGTTAATACTTGCCCTACGCGTCTGCTACCACGGGCATATTCAGTTAGGCTGGTTTTAGGTAACAGGTAGAAGATATTTTCAGGTAACAAACATATTAATTAATACCCTAAGTCACCCATAAATTGTCCCTACATTGAAGTCTGCCTAGTCCACCATACTACATACCCTTAAAGGCCAAAGCATTTACAACGGTGTTTACAATTTAAACCTAAAGTTCAGCAAGAGAAAGGATAAGTTTGAAAATTAACTGACTATTAATTGTCTCATGAAGTGAGACAAAATCTTAACAGTTAGTATTTAATTTAACGAATAGATTCCCCAACACTATGAAAATGATGGATTTGGCTCAGCAGCGATGTACTCTAGTATAAGATTATTTTTAGTTATTGATATTTTTTTAAAAAATAAAACTAGAAATTTAATTTATATATAAGAGATATTTCAAATGAGAAATAAAAAGAATTAATTTTAACCATACAGTTAAAAAATTTCAATGATTGAGATTCGAAATTAATTTTAACAAGTCACCTGATTTTCAATTTCCATATATCTCCTTCCTTCTTTCCTTTCTGACCCACTTGAGAAGAATTTCAAATTAATTTTTCTTTGCCTTTTTGCCTTTTTGTTTGTCGATCATTCGGAATCTCATTTGAGAAAGATTTCCAATTAATTTATCACACACTCTCTTTTTGTTTTGCCTTTTTCTTTCCTAGTGTATGCTCTTTCTCTGGAATCAAATTCCTCTGAATCAATTCTCTTACTAAAAATAAAAAAATTAAGCACTGATTATAGAACATGCCACTTAATGGATAGAAGAAAAAGGATATTGCCGAAATTCAGAGTATTATTCTCTAATTTCACAGATTAAAAACTAACACTTTGAAAATTGGAAGGATAATTCATAATTGTTTGAAGGAAGGCCAAAGAAAGTTAAACAGGAAACGGTATTGCGTGCCAAAGAAGGTGAAGACAAAGAAGAGAGAAAAAGAGTGCATGAATCTTAACCCTCCCATGCTTCTCCACCACAACAGAACGGTGTTTGCGAAAAACTACATCGGTTAAGCAAAACTGAAATGCTATAAAGATTCATATGAAAAAACACTCAATGATATTAGAAAAAATTATAGAAAAACACATGGTAACTTGTTAGAGAAAAATGTGCTGTTGATTTATTTTTGTCTTGGTAGTAGTTAATTTAATTATCGAATATTACAATAAGTTTTTTTTAAAACAGTTAAGTAGCGATAAGGTACTTTAATCCTTAAAAGATATTTTATCCTCGAAATTTACTCGAACCAAACAGTTCTGGACATGACTTCCTCATCATACACTGCACCTACTAATTTGCATTGAGCAGTAGTTCCTCCTCAAACAATCTTCATCAAAGGAATCACCTCCCCTCTTTGCCGTCTCACCTTTCAATCTTCGACTTCAAGAAGACAACGTCTCATCAGTCAAGTTCTTTTTACTTGAATATTGCCCAACTCGATCATATGTGATGGAGAATCATGAACATACTTCAAAGTTTATAAAAATGAAAGACACTATGAATATTTAAAAGTGACAGGAGTAAAACAATTTGGTAGGTGTGTGTGAGGAAAGGAAATGAGATGTGTGTGTAGAAGAGAGGGATAGAAAAGAAAATAGTAAAAAACAAAAAGAAATAGGTGATGTAATGAGTAATGGAATTACGGTTTTTTTAGAAAGAGAGATGAATGATAAAAATATTTAAATATGATAAGTAATATAAATGGACAAGATGAGAGAGAAGTAGAGAAAAGATAAATAGAGTTGATGACAACTAACAAGGCATGAAGAACTCCTTGATATCAATTACAACAGATTTATTTCGATCATGCTAAAATGGTACATAGGCTCAATATTTCCAAATTATAATAATTGAACTGATGACAAAGGATGCTACACCATTATATATATATATATATATATATATATATATATATATATATATATATATATATATATATATAACTTTTCTTTTTTAGAGAATATGTTTTCATCTGTAGGAGGATTATGAAGATGGAGATGAATTGTGAAGCTGGATTTATGTGTGCACAAGTCTCACGTACAGTGCATCAAGCAGGTGGCTCGTGCACAGGAACCAATACCCGGGCTGCAAACCAAAAACAAATTTTGTTGACTATGAAAATGAAGAATATCTTATTTGTAATTTGGGTTTTTAGACCTCCATTAATTGCTTCTTGAGTTAATGTTAAAGGGGCGTAGAGAATATTCAATGTATATATGAAAATTGTAACAAATTAAAGGGTACTAAGATCTCCGGATCAATTCATCTTTATAAATAATTTTTATAGCCTGTACATTTGTTTATTTCGGTTCAGTTCAATATATGTACCTATATTTGCTCCCATTAACATGTTAATTATATTTAATTATATTCAAGGTTGGTAAGAGTATAAGAGCACATTTATATAGATTGTGTTTGATGGTGCTTACCTGAAAAATCTTGTAAGTTTTGTTTATAATCTGCCTTGTGCAATCCAAGTTAATGTTATGCTATGTTTTTCATTTCATTTTTTTCTTCTGCAGACAAGATTTTGCAATAGAGTTCTTGGCTATCTTATTTTTGGCACTATTAGAATATTTTTCATAAAGGTTGAATATGTGCTTGAAGATTGCAATGAGGTTCTCATCAAAATCAACAAATTTGTCGTCAACAATGAAGGCTTATTCTATTATTTGAGTAATACACTGTTAAGTGAAACAGAATTTGTGTGTAAAACTAAGGGATTTGGGTTGTTTTCTCAGGAGAAGGCATGCATTCCATAATAATTTTTAGCCTCACGTGAATAATGTTTCTTCCATTTTATCTATGCAAGTATTTTTGTTTTTATTTATCTTCAACTCTTCACTAATACTAGTGTATGCTCTTTCACTTCAATGTATATAGTTAGAAAGAGCATAAAGAGTGCAAAAGGCTTAGTTTGTGTCCCTTTCCCAAGAGAATCCCATCGTACTTCACTTACTGCACACTGTGTAAAAAGATAGAGAGAATAATATACAATTTCCATTCTTCCTAATAGATTCTACAAGCCTTCCATGTAAGTTTTATTTTATCACTTTTTCTTTTTGTTTATAAACTCTTCTATCTTTACTAACATTGTTTTTCTCCAGGTTCATCCTTTGAGCTTCAACTCCTATTCTCTAAAAATCAAATAAAAATGCCTAATTCCCTTTAGCTGCTGGCACTCCGCTAAGCCCTTCTCAATCCTCAGATTCCCTTAAAATTGTGGAAACTCCAAGGATGTTAGATGTACCTGAATCTCAAGCTTCTAGCATTCCAAACTTTATAGAGATAAAATCTTTGTAGAATCTCTAGAAATGAACAAAGTGCCTAATTTGATGGACAAGGAAAAGAATAACTAAATGATGAAAATACTCTTGAACTTTCTAACAGACACACTGTGAGTGGGTTGCAATATATTCATAATTGTCTCCACACAAACTTGCATAAAGATAAACCATATTGTTGTTTGAGCTAGAAACTTTGAATTAGTATCAAACTTTAGATTCTAAGTTAGAGGAAACTTATCCTAGTACTAACCCTTTGTTTTATTATGTTTGTCTCAGGAAACAAATTCATTTGGAACTAACCAATCAGAATTATGTAAGAACTCTGGCAAATCTTCAGTTAAGTTTTATTAAAGTCTATGTTTTGCTTAATAGTGCATGATTTCTTTATTTTTTCTTTACAGTAGTTGGCTTTGGATTGCCGACAATTCAATTATTGTTTACAATATTGGCTTATGATGGTCTTCTTTGATGATGTACCAGAAAGTTGCAAGTTGCTTGCATCAGAGTTTTCTACATGCATGAAAACAAAGAGGGGAGGACACCGCAAACTTTTCACAAGTTTTTGGAGGCCAGGAGTGGACAGAATCTGCACTACTGTTTTATGAAAAGTTTGGTGACTTCTGTAAAAAAATAAAATGTCGGGTTCCTATTTTTCTGAAGCAATGATGTGGAAATCTGACTTATGTTTTCTTGTCTTGCTACTCTTCTTGTTCTGTTGATGACATACTTTTGTTAAAGGATGAAAAATTGTTCTTAATAATAGTCAACTCTACTTTTATCTGAGTGGATATAACAAGAAATTGTGGAATTATAATTGTCTAGTTGGTTCGTCAAAGAAAAATGATGTACATCTTTAACTTTTTTTTAGGGTGATCGATGCCCTTTAATTCAATGCATCAACTTTGTCGATTGGAATAAAGTATACAATCTGCAATGCAAGGCAACGGGGAACTTATGTCAATGACGTTGGTGACCAATGAATATTATACCCTGAAATCGATCATAAAAGTCAAAAGTTATACCTTATCAAATGAAGCAATGGAAACATGATTCCATTTTAAAAGTATACAATGGAAACCAATGAATGCTTCCATTGCATTTATTCAGGGTGGAAAAAAAATACAACGGAATGCTGTTTCCGATGCATATATTTGGGGTGGAAAAAATTAAAATAGAAGGAAAATATGGTTTCGTTGTATAGTTTTAGAAAAAAAATCTTGTTATTGTTATTGGGTCTTGATTAGTCATTAGTGATATACTTGGGCCTTAATGGACCTTGGTCAATCATCATGGCTTATACTTAGGCTTTGTTGGATCTTGGTCAATCATTAGTGTTATACTTGGGCCTTGGTCAGTCATTAGTAGTATACATAGGCCATGGTCAATCATCAGGGTTACACTTGGGCATTATTGGACATTCATTAATCATAAGTGCCATTGTTGGGCCTTGACTAATCATAAGGGCTACACTTGTGCTTTATTGGGCCTTGATTAGTCATTAATGATATACTTGGGCCTTGGTTTGTCATTAGCGTTATATTTGGGTCTTATTGGGCCTTAGTCAGTCATTAGTGGTATACTTGGGCCTTAATTGACCTTGGCCAATCATCAGTGTTACACTTGACCCTTGTTGGACCTTCATTAATCATAAGTGTTATTGTTGGGCCTTGATTAATCATAAATGCTATAGTTGGGCCTTCATTAGTCATTAATGATATACTTGGGTCTTGGTTAGTCATTAACATTATATTTGGGTCTTATTAGGCCTTTGATCAGTCATCAGTGGTATACTTGGGTCTTGGTCAATCATTAGGGTTACACTTGGGCCTTATTGGACCTTCATCAATCATAAGTGTTACACTTGAGCCCTTTTGGGCTTTGATTAATCATAAATGTTACACTTGGCAGTCTTTAGTGATATACTTAGGCCTTGGTCAGTCATTAGTGTTATATTTGGGTCTTGGTTAGTCGTTAGTCGTATACTTGAGCATTAATAAGCCTTGGTTAATCATCTAGATTACAGTCGGGCCTTATTGAACTTTCATCAATCTTAAGTGCTACACTTGGGCTTTATTGAGCCTTGACTAGTCATTAGTGGTATACTTGGGCCTTGGTTATACTTGGGACATATTGGGACTTGCTTAATCATCAATCGGTATGCAACTACGATGTTTTGTTAACTAATGACCAAAATAAATTCAGTCATTATTCGTAAGTATTAATGACTGAATTAGAAACAGTCGCTAATCCAATTAACATAATAGTTTCCTAATCAATCTCCAGGTTTTCTAGAATACATTTTAAGCAATATTGCAATTGGATTAGCAACTATGCGGGTTGCTACCAAAACATTGATCGCCAATACAATCACTGATTTGGGCAAATAACAAATGATATTTTTAGTCTCTATTGGTCACCCACTTTTGTTGGTTGCTCATTTTGGTTTCTATTCATCATTTTCTAGGAGTGAATTGTGATTAGTAGAATCCTTCATATGATTGTGAAATAGAACTGGATGTAGCTCAGATTAAGTGAACCAATATAAAATTGAGTGTTTTTGCTTCTCTCTTAAGGTATTTAAATTGTATTCTCTTGTGCATATCCTAACACACTTAGACACACAAGTTTTTGTTAGAGATAGGGAGAGCTACATGAAGATAAAGCTTTCAAGCTTGAAGAAGTTTTTCCTTTTTACATGCCCAACTCATTAACTGACATTTGTATTGATTGTTGTATCTTAGTCTTTATCTTTCCATATGTACATCATGCATCATAATGTAGAGGTAGGGAGATTGTTTCTAGAGTTAGAAACTTGTTCAATGCATTAAACTCTCTGTTTTAATTGATTACCAAGATATTCATAATGATTGCACAAGTCTTTTGAGAAGCTTGCAGAGAGATCCTTGTTTTGGTTTAATCAATTACCAGCTATTTATAATCGATTACTTAGTTCAGTTGATACAATGTCTAGTTTTCATGAGTCTCTGCTTTAATCAATTACCAGGTGATCGTAATCGATTACTTTGTTCTTGGAAGTGTTCCCAGAAGTGATCAAGGTTTCACGAAGAACACTTTAATCGATTGAAATGATAATCTAATTGATTACTTCTTTGAAATAATCGATTACATTAGAAATTTAATCGATTACAAGCAGTTATAACTGTTTTCTCTATAAATAGTCACCTTGTGTTCTCACTTTCAATGAATGAGAATAAGTGTTTTAGAATGAGTTTGTGTGACTCACAGATTCTAGTATTGATTTTTGAAGTGTTGAAGGTAAGAGTGAGTCGTTAACATCTTGTGAGATCCATTTAATCAAGCATTGGTTCTTGCATTTGAATGACCAGGTTGTGTCTCTCCTTGACTTAAGTTTTCATATGTTTTTACATGTTGTTTAGCATATGCATGAGTATCTGAAAGATGCTAGAATAAGAATTTCTAGTTTGGGCTAAGGGTAGGTGTCTCTTAGGCTCTTATTCAAAAAGGACCCTAGGGTTGGGTACCTTAGTCTCTTTTTCTAGGTAGGAACTAAGATTAATTGTGATTGCTTGTAAGAAATCAAAGTGCATGGTGGAAATATAATTCTGATTGAATTAGATAACTGAAGTAGCTTCTCTAGAGATATAGAACCAGTATAAAAATTAGTGCACTTCTTCTCTTGATCTTATCTTTCTCTCATTGTATTCTTGATCAATTTGTTGACTTTAAAGAAACTTCTTTTTCAAAAGAACTTTAACAATAGGATTTTGTGTAAGGGTGATTGATTACATGTTGATTTTTGTGAAAACTTTGTTTTTGATACGATCCTTGGTATCAAAAGTCTTTTTAAAACTTTATTTTAAGTTTGATTTGATTTCAAAACCAATTTACCCCTCACCCCCTCTTGGTTTGTGAGTTCCATCATTTTTTTCAGTTTGCATTTGGAGTATACCTTTGTGATAATATCTTTTTTATAGAATTGGACAGTAGTGAATTTTTTTTAACAAATTTGTTTTTCTGTTCATTGAATAATACACTTGAAACTTAGTTCTTGACATTTTTTCTTGAGAAAATCACACCCCTTGCGATTTTTTTTTTATTTTTATCTAACACACTATTTAACCCCCTGCCTTCTAGTGCGATATATGTTATTTCAAAAGAGTGTGAAGACTCACCACAACAAACCCTTAGTCTGAGACCAAGAACACGAGCAAGAACCTGCAACAACAAGATTAGGTCCAAAGAGCATGAAGATTGAAGAGGATAGATCATTTGCAAGGAATGAAGACTCACTATAGCGAGAATTGTCCTCACTATTCCGAGATGCTGATGTGGTAGAAAAAATAACAACTTTCATTAAAGGAGCCTTTGTAACAAAATTTTGTAAGCCCCGGGATGGCACCCAATAGTTATTGTCTTGTCTAAAGGAAGTCAAATCCTGTGATCAAGCCTTTGAGTTATCTTGTTTTGGTTTCGCAAAGCAAGTCACAATCAAATCAATTAATAGACTTTTCAAGCATTCTATGAGTTAAGGAGGTGACACAAAGTGAATTGGTGTCCCTAAGGAAGCCCTAAACCTGAAAGGGTTGTCGTCTAATGGGTACACGAAAGTGACGAAGTTGCTTTGACACTACTAGAAAATAGGCTTTTTATATCGGTTATTAAAGACTTTCAACATTGGTTATTAACCGATGTTGAAACTACTGACATTAAAGTATCAAAATCAACATTGTTTTTTTTTAAAAAAAACTGATGTTGTTTTACCAAAAAACAACATTGATTTTTATAAAAGTCGATGTTGTTTTCTTCTCATCAACATCAATTTTTTGAAAAATTGATGTTGTCAGGAAAGAACAACATCAGTTTTTCTAATACCGATATTTTTTTTGGATTTTTTTAATATTCTATATGTTTCTTTAATTACCAACCTATAATTATTCATATCACAACTTATCATTCAAAGTTTTAAAGTACGCATAAAATAAGCCATGCACCAAAATATACCGTGCACCAAGAATACTTATAAACATTTATAAACAAAATATACCATGCACCAAGAATACTTATAAACATTTATAAACAAAGTATACCACAAATGTGTTCAGGACGTTCCAATTCCCACAAAATATACCACCAAAACTTATAAACAAAATTTAGTAATTGATAATAGTATAGCATAATGTACTCTAATTACAACAAATTCAAAATAAAACAAAGTTAGAAGTTGCATCTAGGAACTCAAATATAATTTGAGTTCCAGCTTGCGAATTTTGTGATTTTGCAAAAGTCCTCCATCCATTTCCAATTTTTGCAATCTTCTTCCAATGATTATAAATAATCCTGCACTCCGTAATCCCTTACAAATTTAGATGGGTGAATCCTGCAACTTTCATAAATGACTACATGGTACTCGGCACATGCTAAAATTAACATTAAATTCATATTAGATATGTATATGATTTTAAAATTTGACAGACAGAGGAGTGCTTAATTACTCACCAAACTACTGCAAGTCACTTTCTATTCATCAATAGGACTTTAAAAGTGATTGATTAGTAACTTGGCAGCGCAAGGAGTGCCATTTAGGATAAGCTTTTGGTTCAGAGCTACTTTGAAGATGGTGAGGAAGAAAATACTCTTCCAAATGAGTCATGGTCACTTGACGATTTGCAACGAGTCCATAAAAATGTCTGAGTTCTGTCCATCCAGCCAGTAGTGATGGAAGCTTGCTTGTGGGCTTCTATGGAGGCTGGATCTTTGAGCTTAATGAGGTCCTTTAATGGTGATTTTCCACTATGGAGATGCAGCAGAAGACAAAGGAGAAGAGGTGAGAGGAGGCGCCATCCACTGGAGAATAAGACATGGAAGAAGGAGCTTCACCACCAAGATGAGCCTTGGATAAGAAGCTTGGAGAGGATACTTCAATGGAGGAAAAGAAAGAGGGAGAGAAAGAGAGAGGGGGGAGCACGAAATTGAAGGAAGAAAAAGGAAACAAGTTGAACTTTGAGTTGTGTCTCACAAGACTCTCATTCATCAAAGTTACAATAAGTGTTACACATGCTTCTATTTATAGACTAGGTAGCTTCCTTGAGAAGGTTCTTGAGAAAACTTCCTTGAGAAGCTTCTTTGAGAAAACTTCCTCGAGAAGCTAGAGCTTAGCTACACATACCCCTCTCATAACTAACTCACCTCTTGAGTAGCTTCCTTAAGAAGATTCCTAAAGAAGCTAAAGCTTAGCTACACACACCTCTCTAATAGCTAAGTTCACCTCCTTGAGATGAGAAGCTAGAGCTTAGCTACACACCCCCTATAATAGCTAAGCTCACCCATATGCCAAAAAACAAGAAAATACAAAAAAGTCCCTACTACAAAGACTACTCAAAATGCCTCGAAATACAAGGCTAAAACCCTATACTACTAAAATGGCCAAAATACAAGGCCCAAACGAAGGAAAAACCTTTCTAATATTTACAAAGATTAGCGGGCTCATACTTAGCCCATGGACTCGAAATCTACCCTAAGGCTCATGAGAACCTAGGTCCTTCCCTTGGATCTCTAGCCCAATCTACTTGGAGTCTTCTATCCAATGCCCTTGCGAGGTAGGATTGCATCATTCCCTCCACCTTGGAAAGGATTTGACCTCAAATCCCGAGGTTCTTCATACTCTGGGCTCCTTCCCTCGACACCTGTAAAAAGAACAAAAACATATGTATTAGTTGTGTTTGATATCTTGAAGTAAGGTAAGGTTGAAAACCAATTTCCTGGGCATCTTCCCATGAAGGAACATGGCTCCTCACCAACTCAATGAGTGCTGCTACAAGTATAGAAAAATATGGGACAAACCTTTTGTAAAAGTTTGTTAAGTCATGGAAGCCCATATTTTTCTTATACTTGGTGGAGTGAGCCACTCAGGAATTACCTTTATTCTCTTAGGGTTCATGGGAACCCCTTGATCACTATTTGACAAATTAAGAAAAGTAACGCAATAAAACATACCTTTTCCTGTATTTTCATATTGAATATTCCTACCAAAAAGTATGACAAACCTAAGGTGTCCCATATGAGTACCTAGGTTTGTATTGAAACTAAAAATAAGAACAAACCTACCTAATGGGTCCCTATGTACACACACCATGAAGATGTTATTTGCATGAGTGATTTTACAAAAGAGGGTTGCACCACTCAAAACATTCATCATACCACTTATTTTAGGGACTTGGTGCCTAATAATACCTATTTTGGTCACCAACAAAGCACAAGGATTTAAGCTCTTGCGAACCAAACCCTGATCCAACAACTCCTTTACTTGAGGAATAAACTCAAGCCTAAGAGATGTGGCAATGCTAACAAGTGTCTTTTTACAGAGGAGAAAATGTGGAGGTTGTCTAAGAGGGGAAATAACTTTAATATTTGTCTTTATTTCAAAATGCCTTTCCTTCTTAGCTAACCTCTTGGAGGAGACACTTACCTCCTTTCACTCCTTAACCATTAAAGGTTGTTCTTCTTCTTGGGGGTAAATTTCTTCACTAGATTCTTCCCCTTTTGCTTCTTCACTTTCACTAGAGGAAGGTGAAGAAGTAGCCTCATCTTGGCTACTATAAATGTCTTGGCCCCTCATAATCATGATTTTCTTGGTGGGGCATTGAGAAGTAATGTGTCCTCTTCCAAGACATTTAAAGCACTTCATGAAGCTAGTCTTCTCTTGCATACTAGCCTTAAGGGGTTGCTTTTCTATTGTCTTCCCCTTATCATCTTTGGGCTTAGAAGGAGTCACCCCTAAGATGCCTTGACCTTGGTCTTTCTTTGGATAAGAGTGAGAGCCATAAGATTTTGAAGTAGACTTCCTTTTAAGTTGTTGCTCTATCCTTATTTCCCAATCTAAGTTAGCCTCTACATTGTCCTTCCCATGAAAGTATGGGAGGTTAATGTTAGCCTCTTGAGGCTTTCTTTCCTTTTCTCTCATATGGGAGTGAGGTCTAAGATGTAACCTATGCCTTCCCTCATAATAGTCACGAAGTTCTTCACATAGGCTCTTGCAAGAGGTATGACTACTATAGGAGGCATGTTTTTCTTTTATTAACTCTTTTAGTATTTTCCTTCTTTCTTCTTCCCTTATTTTCTCTTTTTCATCTTGAATTATTTCTTCCACTCTTTTTTTCCCTTTTTCTTTTCTCTCTTTTTTTTCTTTCCACAACTTAAGGGATCTCAACTCATCTAATATCTTATACAAGGGGTCCTTAGGAGTAGAACCCTCACCATTAATACTAGATGAAGAATGAAGACTCATGGTGGTTTCTATAAGTTGTGGTTCTTTCTTGTTGAGGGTTTGAAAACAAAAGGTAAAAGAAACTATGGTTGAAATAGCCAAAATAAACACTAAAAGAGGTGTAAAAGATAAGGTAAAAACTAATTGGTAAAAGACAAGCTATCTAGGCGGTTTAACAATGGAAGGTAAAGGAAATAAGCTATGAAAGTAAGCAAGAAATGTAAACTAGGCAAATCCTAAGAGTGTTTGGATGACCACATTTAAGGTTCCCAACAAAACACTCACAATCCTAAGGGAAAATTTCCTAAAATTATTACACACAAATGGAAGTAGGGTGACCTATTGGAGGCTCCCAACTTACTTCTAATGAAAGGCCTTTTTGTTACAAAATTTGAAAGCAAAGCAAATTGCCATTACAAAATTACAAAAAAAAACTCCTTAATTGTGGTGGCTATTCTCTCTTTGGTGTTTCACTCAATTTGGAGTGCTTCTTAGTCCAATAGCTCTTAAGGTGGTTGACCCCTTGCTTCTTGGCTCAAATCCTTCAAGGTATGGCATCAATCCTCCTTTCCAATTCCCTGTATGGCAACTCACAAGCAAGGAAACAAAGAGACAAGCAATAACCAAAGACAAAAAAAAATGAAATGAAAGCTAAACCAATAGAGTTTTAACAAGACAATTTTTCAAGGATTATTCAACAATTAAAGCAATGAAAAACACACAAAAGCAAGTTAGGACTCAAAGAGAAACCTAGAATGGCTCTAGAGTAGAGTAGAAAAACTAAAAAAAGAAAAAAGAAAAAAAGACTCAAGAAACCTCTAGTTTTTCCACTTGTTTTCATAATAATTTTCAATTGAAGTTTCAAAACTAGGATTGGTATAAAATAGACACCAATTATAGAACAAATTTTGAGCCAAAACAACAAGCACACTTCCCTTTCATTTTTTTTTCCTGGACACTGATTTTTCTGCCAACTTGTGTGATTTTTATTATTTTTTACTTTAATCCAAATCGCTTGGTTCTTTTTCTTATAATTTTTTTTCAGATGTCTAGAAAATTCAGTAAAAATTTTAGCTTAAATACTGTAGTGACCAATTCCCATTAGTTTATACAAGTTCGTATGTTCAAGCTGTCAACACTAGCGATTTCAACCTAGAAATCAAGAGTAGTGTTTATGTTGCTTAAGGCTTGGATAGTTATAATTTGTGTTTGCTTATGCTCAATTATCTTGAGTAACACAATTGAAGAGAGCTTAAGACTTATTTGATTCACAAATCCAGCCACAACTCAGCACCACAATTCAACTTCATCATAGGCATCATGTAGGAAACTTGGAAAACAAAAAAAAAAGAGTTCAACAAGACTACTTCTAGGAATTGATTTAGAACATGTTATGAACTAAATAACATGCATGAATTAGACTCAAAATTCAAAAGATAGGCTAAGAATGACAATAATACATGAACAAATGTATCTAGAATTCAATCAACAAAATAAAAATTCAACACAAACCTAGAACATAATGTGACAATTACTATGACTAAACATGACTGTAAAACTACATGGATTAAGTGATTTACACTTAGATTTTTGTGTTTTTTTTTAATCAATATTTTGGAAGAAAATTTAGATCTAAGGTTCAGCACCAGAATATTATGAATAAAAAATTATAGAACCTAAAATCAACACAAAAACATGATTCAAGAGTAGATCTACAAAATTTGAACCATAGAAATGCAAGAACAAGTGTAGATCTAAGATTTAATCAGTTTCTTTTTTTTTGAATCTACTCTAAACAGCACCAAACCACAAGACAATGGAGGATATACATGGATAATAAGATGAAGAACAAGGAATTAAATAGAATTCACCGACAAAAAGATAGAGGAAGCAAAAGAACATCACCTAGATGAAGATGCTCTTGATACCACATGGTGTAAGCTCCATTGGAGCTTGTAGGCCTAGGATCTTCTTCATCAATGGATTCCTTTGCTTCTTGGAAGATGAATGGCAGCGGAATGGAGAAAGGAAGAGAGAGAGGAGACACCACTTCAAGGAGAAGATGAGTCTAGAAGAAGCTCACCACCATAGGAGACCATGGATAAGAGCTTGGAGGAAGAAGGAGATGAATGAAGGGAGAGGGAGAGAAGAGCATGAAATTTTGTGCTCTAAATGAGCTTTGAAATCTGAAGTTTTAATATTCAAATGATCAAAGTTCCAAAAAATGCACACACATGGCCTCTATTTATAGCCTAAGTGTCACACAAAATTGGAGGGAAATTTGAATTTCTATTCAAATTTCACTTGAATTTGAAATTGAATTTGTGGAGCCAAATTTTGGAGCCAAAATTTCACTAATTATGATTAGTGAATTTTAGCTATGGTTCAGCCCACTAATCCAAGATCAAGTCCAAGATTCTCCACTAAGTGTGCTTAGGTGTCATGAGACATTTAAAGCATGAAAGACATTCACAAAATGTGATTATATGATGTGGCAATGGGGTGTAGCAAGCAAATGCTCACCTCCCCCTCTAAAATTTAATTGGATTGGACTTCTCCCAATTCAATTAAATTTATTTCCAACAACACACATCAAATATTCACTTAATGCATATGAAATTAGAAAACTACCCCTAATACAAAAACTAGTCTAGGTGCCCTAAAATACTAGGGTTGAAAAATCCTACATTTCTAGGGTACCTTACCTATATTATGGATCCCTAAATACAAGGTCCAAAAATAATGAATCCTTAATCTAATAAGTACAAAGATATGTGGGCTCATACTTAGCCCATGGGCTCGAAATATACCCTAAGGCTCATGAGAACCCTAAGGCCTTCTCTTGTATCTCTGGCCCAATCTTCTTGGAGTCTTCTATCCAATGCCCTTGCGGGGTAGGATTGCATCACAAAAGACCTACAGACTTCACCATAAGGCTACATTTAACAAAGAGGCGGACCACATGATCAAGGAAGTCCACGAGGGTTCATTCGAAACGCACGCCAACGAGCATGCTATGGCCAGGAAGATCCTGAGAGCAGGTTATTACTGGCTCACCATGGAAAGTGATTGGTGCATCCATGTAAGGAAATGCCATAAATGTCAAGCGTTTGCGAACAATGTCAATGCTCCGCCACATCCCCTGAATGTCATGTCCTCCCCTTGGCCTTTTTCCATGTGGGGAATAGATGTCATAGGGGCCATCGAACCCAAGGCTTCGAACGGTCATCACTTCATTCTCATGGGAATAGATTATTTCACCAAATGGGTCAAAGTGGCTTCCTACACCAATGTCACGAGGAGTGTAGTGGTCAGTTTCATAATGAGGGTGCTGATTTGTCGGTACGGACTCCCTAGGAAGATCATTACTAACAATGGCACCAATCTGAATAACAAGATGATGTAGGAAATGTGCGCGGATTTCAAAATCCAGCATCACAATTCCACGCCCTACCGGCCAAAGATGAATGGAGCCGTGGAAGCAGCCAACAAGAATATTAAGAAAATTATTCAGAAGATGACAGTGTTATACAAAGATTGGCATGAGATGTTGCCTTTTGCCTTGCATGGATACTGAACTTCGGTACGAACTTCTACTGGGGCAACGCCGTATTCCTTGGTTTATGGAACGAAAGCGGTACTCCCATTTGAAGTAGAGATCCCTTCCCAGAGAATACTTGCAGAATCAAGTTTAGAAGAATCAGAGTGGGCTCACACACGCTATGACCAACTCAACCTTATTGAAGGTAAGCGCTTGACGGCCATGAGCCACGGGCGCCTGTATCAACAAAGAATGAAGATTGCGTTCGACAAGAAGGTGCACTTGTGCAAGTTCCATGAGGGGGACCTTGTGATGAAAAAGATGTCCCACGCTGTTAAAGATAATCGAGGGAAGTGGGCCCCGAACTACGAAGGACCTTTCATTGTGAAAAAGGCTTTTTCCGAAGGGGCCCTAGTGCTTACCAACATGGATGGCGAGGAGCTACCTTTACCCGTGAACTCTGATGTTGTCAAGCGATACTATGCTTAGAATTTGGGGCAATTAAGGATATCGCTAAATGTTTTTTCATTTTTATGTGTTCTTCTTGGTTTCCCCCAGGAATTCATGTCTGCTGTAATTTTCTCGTCACGGTCTTTTAAAAAGAAGAGAATATGAGTTTGAGACTTCAGTCCTCACTTTGTGTGCTTTAAACCATGTACGGTTGTGATAACCTGAGCCTTTTCACTCAGTCCATGAGATGCCCCAAGCGCTTAATTAAAACTGAACCTAACCAACTTTCACTAAAAAGATTGTTGCATTTGAAAACACTCATGCATACGTATACACATGCATATTTTATGACAACAAGGGCAAAATCGTCTTAGGCAGTGGTCAGATGCCGGGACGAAGCTGAAGGCAGAAACCCATCAAGGTAAAACGGTAACGTGGCCACGGTGTGCCACGCAATGTTGTTTCCTACTTTCAGGTACTTAGGGACGAACGCAGGTAGAGGCTAGGGTCACGACCGATGGATCGTTGTCCCTTGCCTAGCTCCGGACAAACGGAAAGCGCTGATGCAAGGCAACCTAGTATCCTTTAAATTCCCAGTAATTATTTACTGTTGTGTTTTTAAAATAAATACTGGATGCCTAATATACCCTGAGGGGGTTTGAGTAAGCGAACAGCGACCTATAGAAAGCCATACTTATTTCTTCCCCAAAAAAAAAAAAATGCAAGTGTGTGCATGACATGAGATTGGCTCTCCAATGTGCATATATGTATAAACAAATGTGAACGAAACAAAAAAAAAATTGTATGTTAATAAAATACTCCAAATGTGCGTAGGTAATTTTTGGTAGCAAAATACTTTGAATATGGACATCTGTAATTTTGACACAATCCCTTGAGCATGCATATATGAATTCTTTTCAAAAAATATATGTGTGGTAACTAGAATGTTTTGAATATCCTTGTATATTGATATAAATAGCAGGATATTTTGCGCGTGTGCACGGTCGTAAGTGTTCTTCTTTAAGGAAATATGTGCATAAGTTTGTTCTAAATTGAAAAAATTAGCATGCCGTTTTTTTGCTTTAAAATAGTATTTCCTTGTAAATTAACTTTCCAAATGTTTGTCCTCACAGGAAATGGCTCCGAAAAAGCTTTCTGCGAAGAGATCTAGGAGGGACACCGCGGCTGAAGGGACCAATGCCGCTCCTGAATTTGATAGCCACCGTTTCAGGAGCGCTGAGCACCAGCAGCATTTCGAGGCCATCAAAGGATGGTCGTTCCATAGAGAGAGACGCGTCCAGCTCAGGGACGATGAGTACACAGATTTTCAGGAAGAAATAGCTCACCGACAGTGGACATCACTGGTCACTCCGATGGCTAAGTTTGACCCAGATATAGTCCTGGAGTTTTATGTTAATGCTTGGCCCACAGAAGAGGGAGTGTGGGATATGCGGTCATGGGTAAGGGGTCACTAGATCCCCTTTTACGCAGATGCCCTCAACCAGTTCCTGGGTGACCCGCTAGTGCTGGAGGAAGGCCAGGAGTGTGAGTTTAGTCAGAGGAGGAACAGGGCCGATAGGTTCGACGAGGAGGCCATTGCCCAGCTATTATGCATACTGGGTCAGGATTTCGCCCGGACCGCTGCCGAGAAGCGGGTGCAGATCATGCGCACCATCATGACCACCCTGACCCAGATGTGGATGACATTGCTGCTCAGCAATGCCCTGCCTAGTGATCATAACTCCAACCTTCCTCTGCCGAAGTGTCAGCTTGTGTATGCCATCCTGACACGGATGAGCGTCCATGTGGCTCAGTTGATTGCTGACGCCATCTATTTATTTGCAGGTATGCCACCCACCAGGCACCCTCTAGACCCGGATAAGTCTAACAGGGCCCTGGGGTTTCTAGCATTGATCACGGGCCTCTGCCAGTCATTCGGGGTTCTCATCACACCTAGTAAGGTGATCCGGCCGCCGATCACCCGGGCCTTCATTGAGAAGTATTGCAAGCCTAGGCAAGCGCAGGGTGATGCACCACAGGCCGCACACACACTGCCACCACCTCATCAGGCTGATCCTGCTGGGTCATTAGGCATGGAGCGGCATCTATAGCACTTGGTTTGCCAGCAGGCGGCCAACCACCGGGGGCAGGTGCAGATACACGAGTGTCTCTACCAGCTCAGCCTCAGTCTGCAGGACCAGGATTTCGTTCCTTTTGCGTGCCCTACTCCATATCAGTTTAGGACTGAGGTTGCATGGCCCGGAGATTGGCCCGAGGCCCAGGTGGAGGAGGCGTCTGCAGGTGCACCCGGCGATGCAGAGGAGGCCCGCATGGATGAGGAGATGACAGACTTGCTCGGTTTCTTGGGAGGAAGCGGTGCCGCGTGACCGAGGTCACCACATTTTTTTGACATTACTGTTTCTTTTTATTAGTTTGCTATTGACGTTTTCTGTTATTGTCTATCTTGTTGTTCGCATTACTATTTCCTGTTCATATGGTTACTAACATTGCTATTATTATCGTTCATTCCTGTTAGAAATTTTTGGCGTTATGGCTCTCAGTTTTTTCGTCACCGTTTTCTGCGACTTACCATTTCGTGCATTTTTTTGTTTACCTTGTGGTTAGACGTAAGTAGGTAGTGTGCGCCCTCGTCCGCACGACCATTTCAGAGAAAAAGAGAAAAAAAAAAGGAGGAAGGAAATGAACAAATGATAAGTAACTTAAAAAAGAAAAAAAAAAGGAAAAGGAAAAGAGAGCAAGTAAGAAAAGAAAAAGAAAGAAGGAAAAAAGAAAATAATAAAAAAAATAAAAAGTTGTCTAGCTAAAAACAACATGCTTGTGAAAAGAGATAACTTCCAACTTTTCTTTGAAAAAAATTCACTGATCATAACTAGTTTTTGAAAAAAAAAAATTGTATACGCCTGAAGGGTAAATGCTGTGAAAGTTTTTTCGGACACCCAAAATAGACTCGGATGAATGCATGAATTGATAAAAGAACATATTTTGGAAACACTGGGTTGACTAAAATAGAGACAATGAACTACGAGCCCTAGCATCACATGACCAAAAAAAAATTCGACGCTTGAGTGTCCACATAGGTGCATGCATGACTAGTTTTGCATAAAATTTCCAAATCATCATTGTTGCATTTGTGTCATGGAAATAATTTGGGACATTCCCTTTTATCCTTGAACCGAACCAAACCTTGACATACATCATGTCCAACCGTGCTACAAGCCTTGGGCCAAAATCCCAATTTACCATAAACCTTGACCTAGGGTGAGAATGTCAATCCTTGCCCTCAGAAGAAAACAAAAAGAGAAAATTTCCAATCGAAGAGTGGGAGGAAGCAAAGAAAGGAAAGAAAATTCTCGATCAAGGATCAGAAGAAAACAAAAGAAATATGCAGAAAGGTCTTTGGACCAGACAATATCTGGACAATACAAAATTGTCACCAAGTAAACAAAAAAGGGAGGGGAAAGGAAGCCACGACCTAAAATGGTCCTCTCCCTTTGATTGCCAACCAAAATCCTGTGCGTCGGTGACTTGTTCACCTCACACTAAACAAAAGTTCCCACCAAATGAACCCATTCCCAAGACAAAGTCGTATTGATCCATGATCACGTATGTAGTCTTTGATTTGATAGGAAATGACTTGCAAAGCCTAGTCATGACATATCTATGGTTCAGAATTAGGATGAAACACTTACCTATGTGAGATTGATACACTTTGAGTGATTTTCTTCTATTTTTGTTGAGCCCAGTGTTTCCTCTAAATGGTCATTTAGAAGCAAAATGCTAACATCCAAAGTCTCATTTATGGTTATGAGAAAATTTCATCAGCATGCTCCCCTTCCCCGGTAGACACGTTGTTTTTCATCCGAAAAACATATGTTGCTCTGATTAGTTGGAAGTTTTCTCTCTTTACTAAAGCATGTTCGCATTTTAGTGAAGAAAACACCGAGACTATTTTTAGTCTCACAAGTTATCCAGAACTACGTAGGTTTGAGTTCCTCATTGAGGATACGTAGGAGCAAGAGCTTCGCTTTTGTTGGCCGCCCCATAATCTCAGTCATACTAACCTTGGAGTCATGTGACAGGCAGAAATACCCAAGCGGTTATCCGTATAAACCTTTTGCTATCTATAAGACTCAAAGCATGATAGCACGTAGAGACTAATGTCATGGCGAGACTTTGGAACCCCAATAGGTTTTGCCTTTTCCATATACTCATAACAAAACTCAATAGCTTCTTTCGCAATGTACCTTTCAACAATAGAAGCTTCAAGACGGTGTAGATTCTTTGTATACCCTTTTAAGATCTTCATGTATCGCTCAACCAGGTACATCGATTGCAAATAAATGGAACCGCAATATTTAATTTCCCTCACCAAATGAACAATTAAGTGAACCATGATGTCAAAAAATGAAGGAGGAAAATACATCTCCAACTGACACAAGGTAACAACAACCTCATTTTCTAGCTTATCTAACTTGAGAGGATCAATGACTTTGCTACAATTGAAGAAAAAACACAGGCGAGTTATGGCATGGCTGACTTTCTAAGGCAAAATGTCTCGTATCGCCACAACTAACAGTTGCTTCATCAAGACATGGAAATCACAAGACTTTAAGCCAACTAACTTTAGATCCTTCAACTGCACAAGGCTCTTAATATTTTAAGAGTATCCATGTGGCACTTTGACACGACGCGGACACTGGCAAAAATTTATCTTTTCCTTTCTGGACAAAGTATGACAAGCTGGAGGCAAGTATATTTTCTTACCATCAAACCTTGGATGTAACTGACAACAACCTCATTTTCTAGCTTATCTAACTTGAGAGGATCAATGACTTTGCTACAATTGAAGAAAAAACACAGGCGAGTTATGGCATGGCTGACTTTCTAAGGCAAAATGTCTCGTATCGCCACAACTAACAGTTGCTTCATCAAGACATGGAAATCACAAGACTTTAAGCCAACTAACTTTAGATCCTTCAACTGCACAAGGCTCTTAATATTTTAAGAGTATCCATGTGGCACTTTGACACGACGCGGACACTGGCAAAAATTTATCTTTTCCTTTCTGGACAAAGTATGACAAGCTGGAGGCAAGTATATTTTCTTACCATCAAACCTTGGATGTAATTGGTCTCGTATACCCATCTCAAGTAGATCTTGGCGAGTATTCAAACCATCCTTTGTCTTGCCTTGAATGTTAAGAAGTGTGTTGATGACATTATCACAAACATTTTTCTCAACATGCATAACATCAATACAATGTCTGACATCTAGATCGGACCAATATGAAAGATCAAATAATATCGACCTCTTCTTCCATATGAATGGTTTTTTTCCATCTTTTGGGTCTTTCCAAAACCAGTATTGATGTCATCAACCTACTCAAGAACTTGTTCACCAGTTAATGGTATCGGCACAATATCATGCTCTTGACTTCCATTAAAAGGGTGATAAGCTTTCAGAAAGCGTTGATGTCGAGTGTATACTATTTTTCTTCCATGTTTCAGTTGTACGTAGATTGTATCTTCTTCACAGATAGGACATGCACGATGATCCTTAACACTGTATCCACTGAAGTTCTCGTATGCTAGAAAGTCATTAATGGTACAAAATAACATTGCACGCAACTTGAATGTTTCATTTTGATATCCATCAAACACAGCAACCCCCTCGTCCCACAACTTTGTCAAGTCTTCAATCAAGGGATTGAGATAAACATTAATGTCATTTTCTGGTTATCTTTGTACTTTACGATAAGCTGAAGACCTGTTAAGAACTGCTTGCATTTTTGAACCCCTTGTGACCATTTTGGTAGATGAAACCAGGTTTGAATTAATCTCTAAAATTTTAAGTATCAAATTCTTAGTTGTGCTTTTATTGTATGAAGAAGTTGGCTTCGAAAATTAATTTTTAAGAATGCTACCTAATTTAACTTTGGTTTCGCATGAACAAACTACAAAGCCATGTTGTTATGTAATATTAAGTACTCGTGTAGGAGTTGATATTGTGTAGAGTTTAAACTCATTTTACTGTACCATAAACTGAAGACCAGTTAATTATGGCTTGCGTTTCGGAACCCCTTGTCACCATTTTTAAAGCTGAAACCAGGTTTGAATCTGTATAATTTTATGTATTAAATGCTGTTTGTGCTTTTATTGTATAGTGAGTAGTTTGGACAATTAATTGCTCACTCTGGCTGAATCCTGGATCATCATGTTTTATGTTGAAAAATGTTGTATTCTCACTCAAGATCCGTGAAATCCTTAACTATTTTTGTATAATTAGTTATTATTGTGAATTATGTTATGGATATTGTGAATGGTGACATTAGAACCTGATTCACTAGTATATATGTTATAATGCATATACACGTGAGCCTTTGGTGGTTGTCATGAAACTAACATTATATATATGCCTGAAAAAATTAATAAATTTAAGAAGTCATGAAACTAACATTCAATTAATAAATTTAAGAAGTCATGAAACTAACATTATATATATGCCTGAAAAAATTATCCTCCGTGGCATTTATGTGCTTTTGATTAGGGTTTCCTTCAGACCCCATTTGTCCATAGATCCTAAGTTATTACCTACCCTTTGTAATCTACAGGACAAGACCTCAAATTTTAAATAGGAAACAATGAAAGTCTTTAAATCAAGCTGTAAAGGGTGGCTTCATCCAACAGCCCTTGTCCAGACGATGTTGTATCTCTAATATTTCAACAAAACGAAATGCAAATAAGCTTCTCATGTTCTTTACAATTAAATTTCACAGTATAAATAATTCAGAGATTACCGTAATCCTCAGAGTAAACAAAAGTTACCATTATTGAAGATATAAAACATTTAAGCTAAAACCAGAGGGAGATTACTTCTGCAATCTTCTCTTTTAAGCTGTCATCATCATTATATTTGGAATCTACATCCTCTTCCTTCAGACACGATATAATCAAGTCTTTCAAGGGTACTGGATCATTTAGTTGAATGGCATTGAAATGGCCAAAACGGCTAAGAACTTGCTGATACATAAGTTCTTTGCTGCAAATGAATTAAGGATAGAATGTCAATGACCAATTCACGAAAGCAGTGAGATGGAGGGCCAAAATTATTTTATATCTCTAACATGCTCCATCATAAAAGAATGCTTTTGGCCTAAAGCCTGAACAATGAACTGTCTAACACTCCCAAAAATTTAACTTGCTAGTGTCTATTGCTTTGAAGAATTGATTCTCAGACTTGTTTAGATCAGCACAACAATGTTTTAATTTCCTGTTTTCTTATTAAAATAAATTGATTTCACAACTACTTAAAATTAAAAAGTAATACTAAGCCTTTGCTTGTAATTGACATGGGGTAGGGATTTTAATAAAGAAAGTGGGCTTGTGTGAGGATTTTTCTTATAAGATAAATGGATGGGTATCTTAGCAGAAGAAGGGGATCATGTTTTCAAGACCCAAACCATTTCCCCTTACCCTCTCATTCTTTCACGCATCCAATCATAGGGGAGAGTGGGACAGAGCTTCACCCACATACTCACTTGAAGCTAGGGCTTTGAGATGAGAGATTGAAGGTGGAATACCACTGTCTTCCCAGTCAAGCGTGCTCACAATAGAAGAAAGGGAGAAAAGAAACTCCATGGAAGTTGTACTGACCCTATGGTTCTTGTCATGGCTGTCTTGATTGAATGGGAATGGTATGTTAACGTGTTGTTAGATTGGTCTTGAGTAGAAATGATTTTTGAGATTGCCTCAGTTATTTCCTTTAATCTGTTTTTTGACTTGTGATGTTATTGGCTGAAATAACTAAGTGACTACTAGAGTAGTAATAGAAATGTAACTCCTCAGACTTTACATTCATGAGGTATAACCACACATTATTTTAATTTTTCTCTTACTCTTATTTGCTTATTCTTCAGATTGTTTAAAAAAAAAAAATAAAGAACACTAAGAGAGAAATAAGGTAGGTCAAAACAGTGGTCTTGTCCCCTCCAAATTGGGGGACAATCACTAGTAAAAAAGTTGAAGATGTTATATAGGTTTTTTCAATGCCACCTGGTTAATAAGAACAAATAAAGATTCAAAACAACAAAGAAGGTTGACAAGGAAAAAAGAAAACAAGATGGAAATTACGGAAACATAGGAAGAGGATATGACGTAAGTTAACAAGATTCAATGATGGTGGGAATAGATGTGATTCGGGAACCAACCAGCCATGGTGAGATTTTGTTTAGAATTTGTAAAACAAACGGTACAGAAGAAGGGCTTAGATTCCTCAACATTTTGAGGCCATGTAGGGTGTAAAACATATGTTCCCTTCACAATGAAAACATATCAGGATATACTCGTGAAGATGCTGATGAGTTCATTTTTTGTAGCTACAATGGACACAACTGGGTATCTTCCAAGGTAGAATGGTTTCATGAGTAAAGAACACTCCAAAGTGAATCTGAAGTTATTCCTTTCTTGAAAGCATCAATAAGTGACTGTTTTTTCAATCTTGAAATCAGATTTTACCTTTTATTTTAATTTTGTATTTTTTAAACTTTTAGATAACAAATAATTACGAAAACAATCTTAGTATTGTACACCAAAATATTTAGGACAAAGAATCTATTTTTTTTAAATGTAAATTAATTATTTCAGGGTATTAAAGAAATTTTATACATTTAATTAAAATAAAATCTCAATTTTCTCTCCTCCATAATTCATGTATCCTATTCCTCTCTCCTTAGTGATCACGTTCTCGGTTCCCATATATCCTTTCTCTCTTCTCTGTATCTCACGTTCTCGTACATATCCCATTTCTCCCACCTTGCCACCATGGACATGCCACTGGCTGCAGCATTGTACCCGGTGGTTGCGGAGGTAAAACCTGTGGGTGAGAGTAGAGAGAGAGTGCGAGTGAAGCAGAGTAGAAAAATAGATAGATGAAAGAAGCAAGAATACTCATGGTGAGTGCAAAATTTTGGTGCTGAATTGCAAAGATAGTCACGAACTGATGGTGGATGGAGCTTGAATAGTTTACTAGGTGAGGGAGACAAAGAAATTTGGAAATTTTGGATGAAACTTGAAGATGTGGTAACATACGAGAGAGAAAGATACCTTTGGCCTAATTATAGAGAAAGTGTGTGAAATGTATTTCCAAAAGAAAGGACAAAGGGTTGAGAATCTCTATCACATGCATGCTGATTTGTAATAGTGAGCCACAAATTCATTAACATGAATTTTAAATGTAACACAGGGAAAAAAAAAACTAAGAAAATACTCTTTATAATCGCATACCACATTTTAATTTAGACATATAAAATAGAGACATTATAGAAGAATGTAATTTCAATTCATTTATAAAGTAACATAATATAATATATAAAAAGATTACTGCACAACTATATATAATCTTCTTTTATATTTTTCTGGTCTCTTCCAACCTTGGATCTTAGGTCGTCACTCCTCTAAACTAGACCTTGGATTAAGCACATACAATTTAGTATTTTCCCACTCAACTAAATTGTTTCTCACATCCTACTCCAGTCTTTAGCAGTTCTGATTGCAGTAATGGGCAATTTTTCTTAAGATACTCAAAACCATCAGAATGCATCATGGCTGCAATAGACATAATAATGAAAGAAATGATATGAGAATCAACTGTCAACTAACAAATAATGTAGACACCAAAATGATGAAAATATATTACAAGCAAAGAAGTAATTGACTATGAACTCAAATGTAGAGTTGGGTTTGAAAGTTAAGCATGGAAACTCACCATCAAAGTTTTCAGCAGAAAATTTTTGACAGATGGACTTCAAGTGGGTAGCACGATAACGATCAGCAAGAGCAAAAATATAGGCAACAGAATCTACAGATATGTCTTTACAAAGTATAGATTCACACATCAACATTAGTCTTGGCAAACCATACTTTTCTCCAGCAGCTAACAACTTTGCTATAAATGATTCAGACAACGAAGGAAAGAATGACGAATCCAACATAAAGAGCTCTTCATCTTCCAAAAGAGTGTCTCTATAAACAAAATGAAGTAAAGCCTGCCCAACATAGAACACGATAAAAATTAGATAACCAACCAAACGATAGGTCAGATTTTAACTGAATTAAATAGCATCTATCTTGTGTGGAACAAAAAACAGCTACAAAGGTATAGAGAAAAAAAGGAACTTTTAATGAATGTGACACCTTGAAAACCTTAGGTTCCATGTCAATAACAACTATCTCCTGATCATCCTTCTTCATCGCATTAAAAAATTGAGTTTCAAACATGGTTGATTGAGCTGCCAAAACAAGCTTATGAGCATGAAACCTTTCTCCACCAACCAAGAAAGTAACATCAAATGATTCCTCATCCTCTAACAACATCCCAAAATGTTCACCAATATCAGATTCAGGAACCTGTATTGTGTTTAACTGAGAATAATCTATGGACGACACTAAAACCACAATAGTGCAATTTATCTTCAAGCAGTCATCCTTGAGAAAATTTGACGTCTCAAGGTGTCTCCGTTTGAAAAACCGCGTATAGCCCCTATTACACAACATGTGCATCATTGATCACTATATACGTAATGTTCACCACAAAAAATGGATACAAGAGCTAATAAATCATGATGATATCCAAATCATATCACCAAAATCACAAGGTTCTCTAGTTCCTTTGGAAATTTAATTTTTATGTCTTATATTCTAATAAAAGAGCTATCTCTTTAACCCCTGACAATAGGTGAAAAAAGATTAAAAGCAAAATCAATAACACTTTGCTTTATTTTAAAGACTATATTGTTTACATAAATGTTGGACATACGAATATAATAAGTTTGTATAGAGACTAAAACTAAATTTTAAAATATAAAAAAACGAAGATACATTTCAATCTTTATTTTCTAAAAATAAAAATAAAGAAAACACTGACACTAACCACATGCTGCCATGGTTTATGAGAGTGTAAGGCCCAATCGTGAGGGAGTGACTGAAGTTGCTATGAACCTTGTGCTCTCCTTTCTTGCATAGGTCGAGCAACGTGAGATCGAACAACGCACAAACGTTGGTGCTCTCGGAATGGAGTGCAACAAAGACAGAGACATAAGCAGCATTATCTTTGGGGTCCCTACCATCAAGGAAAAAGTATATGGCCCATTGGAACTCTCCCACTATGAAAATCTCACTCACGATGTATTTCCCAATGCCCATTCCCTTCGTTAGTGAGTAACCCTTGATCACAAACTCGTGGGAACCACTCATTGTCTCTGTCACCGATTTTGAACTCGTTTGGGACCCTAGAACACTCCTACTCACCATTGTTGGGTTGCACATCGCACGCGACATTTTCTAAGGAAGTAAATTTTTCTCGAAAAGTAAAGGAACACGGATTTGCACTGAATCAGATCTTATGTTTTTGGCTTCAATCCAACTAAGTTATGGATTTCATTAAATTTTACATTAAATAAATAATAAATGGCAAGTGAATAAAAGAACGATGGCATTTAATGATTTAAAGATTTTTCTTTTATACTTTAATCTGATCTTTATTCTTGAAGCTTTTGTGCGCATGAGAACAACTAGGTTTTCGTATCAAATATCATCAATGACTTACACATTATAAAAAACAATTGTGGTTTACTATCTTTTTAGTCTCTAAACTCTTTAGGATTTCTATTTGTAATACCTGAGCTTTTTCTTACTAGTCAATGTTCCTTAATTTTTTATTAGGGACTAGAATAAAAAATCCTAAAAATTTTAGTGATTAAAAATATAATATGTTCCCATTTTGTCCTATTCGAGGAAAACGTTAGAAAAACCAAAAAGGGGGTCTGCGAATTTTGAAAAGAAGAGTTCGGGAATTGTTTACGCACGGGGAAGGTATACATGCCCGTCACAATGGACGACAACCTTTAATCGAGTGTACATAACGTAACTTCAAAATTATGTATTTTTCTTTTTTATGTTTCTTTATTTTTTTCGGGTTGACAAGGGTGTTGCCCTTGCTCCTACGTATCCTCAGGTGCGATGAGGAATTCAGATATGTTCTTTAAGTTCGAATGTTTTGTGTGTTAAGTTGGTTTTATGTTTTTTGAAAGATTCATTTTAATTGTGAGCAAAAAGATCATTTAACGCGTTGGACCTTGAAATGATGTTTTAACTTTTGAAAAGAGGAGAGAATCATTAAGGAGTTGGACCTTGAAATGATCTCAAGTGATATTTGATAAAAAGTAGTTAGTTATGAGTTGATTTTATCTTGGTTTCGTTCGTTAACTTCCAACCTCTTTAAAGATAACTTTACAACATTAGTGATCAGTTAAGATTGAACTTTACAAAGAAAATGAAATCACCGATGATAGATGGAGGAAATGAATATGCACAAAACACAAGGGGGACCCATAAGGGTGCATCGATAACATTCAAATATCAAACACAAAACTAATCGATGCCCACACGAAGAACACTGAACAAGGAACAATGTAGGGTTCGATCATGGTCGTGATTCGGTAGCGCCTCGGCTTCATGTTCTCTTCTTTCTTCTTCTACTCTCTAAATTCTCTCAATATCCTTCAATGCTGAACCTTGGAACCCTATACTCAACCCCCTTCACGCCTATTTATAGCCAAAAATTGCATTCGGTGGACCTGCAACTCACCCAGGCAAGCTGCGACTTAGCCATGAAGCAATTGGCTCGCCTAGGCGAGCCAGAGGCTAGACTAGGGGAGCTAGGGTCCAGGAAACTCAATGAAAAGAACTTTTTGCCCCCTCCTTTTGGTATCTTTTGCATTCCTGATCTAAACATTGAACTATCCTTCATTTTATGCGATAACTGGTGTCGAACAACACAGTTTGGCTAGCGAGAATCAATGAATGACAATCCCCTGACGAAATTAGGGTATAACACTTCAGATGAACATTTCACTCCTATTTATGAGAGTTATGGGCAAAAGGCTTAAGATGGATTCTATTTGGCTGATGGATATTTGTTCAAAGAGGGAAAGCTTTGCATACCCCAAGGATCCATCGGGAAATTACTTGTGAAACAGAGCCATGAGGATGGCCTCATGGGCCATTTTGGGATAGACAAGACCCTTGTCTTACTCAAAGAAAAGTTTTATTGGCCCCATATGAAGAAAGATGTCCTTAAGCATTCACTACAAGAAAAATGACCTAAGCCTACGGGCGCCTTTTTCCTACAGACATTAATTAGTGTAGATAAATCTCAAAAATACTTCTACCTACAAGAGACTAATGTAGGTAAAACTCAACCATTTGTACCAACCATTATTTGGTGTAAGTAAATTCATTAAAACTGAAAAAAGACTTCTACCTACAATTACATTGTGTAGGTAAAACTCCAAAAAACTTGTGCATATGGTTGATTAGTGTAGGTAAAACGCAAAAGGATTACTATTTGCAAAAACATAGTGTAGGCAAAATTCTAAAAAACTTATACCTACAACTACATGATGTAGATAAAACTTCATAAAACATGTGCCTATAATTGGTTGATGTAGGTATAACCTCAAAAGTCTTATACCTACGATTGTTGGTGTAAGTAAAACTCTTTAAGACTGTTTAAATTTGAATATTAATCTCTTGTTTTTTTAGTAAATACTCAATCTCAAAAAATAACCATTCAATTTAAATTAATTTTTAGTTAATAATTGTTCAAAATTTTAAAGATAAAATATATTAATTAGTAATATTAAATTTTAATTTAGATTAACATTATTTTTTTGGATTAATTTAGATTAACATTATCTTTTATGGCAATTTCTTGTTAGTTTCAGCAATGATATTCATTTTATCTTGAAATCAATCTACAAAATGGCCACAAGCCTTTGGATTATGGACCGGGCCTTTGAATTGATGCAAAGAAGGTACTAGTTTAGTTTCACCAAAATAACCCGTAGACGAAAACGTTGAAAACACATCCGTCTGCCCCAACATTACAAGGTGGATCCCTTCTCTCTTTTCTTCCTTTCCCCGTTTGTTTCCCTTCTTCTCTCAGGAAATTCCTCAATCACGCTTTTCCGTTTTTTTCTTTTTTGCAATTCCTTCGCAATTTTCCCTTTTCTTTTTCGTTTTCCCCTCTTTTTTTCTTCTTCTTACGTGTTTCACACCGCGAAGAATAATTTGATTGATTGATTAACGCATCAGGAGAAATTTCAGTTACATTGCAAACTTATCTGAACTTGATTCAGTTTTCTATATGCTTCAGCTTTTGTATATTATTATATTATTATTTGTTTTTATTTATACTTTGCCTGACTTGCTGCATATATAATGTAATAGTTCGATTTCCATGCCCTTGGTTTGCGTGTTTATCTGTTCGTGTTTGGGTAAAGAGAGTGTGTAGCCATATGATACATCATCATCTTCTTCTTCTTCGTTCTGGACACGCGACAATTAACATAGGGTTTGGGATTGATGCGCAGGTTACATGGCATGTTGCCGTTACTTGCTGAGTTTTATTTTGAAATTTGAATTGAAATAAGAATGTTGATTGTGAATGGTTTAACTGAACCCCTACTTTCTAGTTCATTCTCTTTTATTTTTTTCTTTTTTTTTTGTTTTGAGTAGTGGTGATTGCTACACAACTAGATACAATTAGCTATGAGTTTTAAAATGAGTCAATTAGATTCAAAAGGAGTTGTAGGGACCACTCATTTATTGAAAGGTCAATTAATATTTGTATTGTGTGTGTGTGGAATGGGTGTGTTTGTGATTTGGAGACAAATTTTAGAGAGAGAAATGCTGATTGAAAGAGTTAGGGTTAGGATGTATGTGTTTTTTGTCAAAACTAAACAAGGTTGATTAGACAGTTGGTGGACTAATCTTTATTCACAGTGTTTTCTTTTATTCTTATTGTCCTCTATCTCTGCAGTGACATTATAATTCAAGGGCTGACCATCCTTCCTCCAGTTGACTCTCCAAACACTGATGGAATAGATCCAGGTAAATTATTATTATTATTTCCACTGGCTTTCAGAGGAAAACATTAGATAAAAAGAAAAAAGGGAAAAAGCTATGTGGGATTAACAATATACTGGTACTTAGTTGTTTATTAGATGCTATATGTGAGCTAAATCTCTGTTCAAATATTAGGCGACTCATGTTTAAGAAAGAATTTGACACAAGCTATGTGGGATTCAATTCTGGATCAGAGCTTCTCTCTTGTCAGAATTTATGTAATGCGTACCTTGACTTCAAAATACATGTCATCTTGCTACCTTCTATATGGCTGCTCTGTGCCACTATATGGAATTGACTCCTATGCTTTTGACATTAGTTTGTAAATATTGCAATTCAACTTGTTTATTTATGGAAGAATTCATTCAGCCTTATTTTGGTTGCTAAAGAAAAAAATAATTGCTTATAATTTTTGTTTGAGTGCAGCCAAATTGCTATTCCAGAGTTATAAGTGTTAATGGCAATGAACATATTATAATATTTGCGAAGAGGGACATTAAACAGTGGGAAGAGCTTACATATGATTACAGGTTTACCTCTTCTCCAAATGAGGCAGAGGGAGCAATTACTGTTATTATTATTAGGAGTGTTTGGAAAGCATCCTTGAATATCTTGCTGATCAGAAGGACCCTACTACTTTATGCCAGAAATTTATTGATGAGTTTGATCGATGCATCCTCAGTTATTTCGCATTTAATTGGAACCAAGCTTCTTATATGATTAGTCAGGTACAGTATATATAATTTAGAACAAAACTTTGCATGCAGTATACTTCAAGCAGATTTTGGTACTAATAAGTGTCCTAACATTTGTTACTTTTGGGGATGATAATAATAGGCAATGTATAAGTAGAGTATTATAGTATTTGTATCATCCTCGTATTTATTGAACAGATTTGGCTATATTGTTTGGGGATGTTTAAAAAAAATGTATATATGAGATGCTTGTAATACTTCTTACAAAGTAATAAAATTAAAAAATATATATTTAATATTTTTTCATTTAATAATAAGATTATTAGTAATATATTACAGGAGATTTATTCAAACATAAATATGCAAGGTTATTATTAGGAATTGGAATTTGTGTCCCCTGAGAATGTCTCCTAGTGTATCCAATTGATTGATGAGGTCCGGCTGCTTCCTGAAGACCATAAAGCAAAAGTAGAAAAGCTGGAGGTAGACTTCATACTAATAATAATTAAAAAATGTTTAAAAAGAAATAAGAGAAAATCACGTGAGATTGAAAAATAGAGTAGGAAATTAATTTAAATTAGAAAAGAGATGAGGAAATCAAGAAAGACATATAAGAAAGAAGAAGAGAAATCTGATAAAAAGAAAATTTTCAAAACGAAAAGGTGTAATTCACCTTTTATACATAAAACTATCAATTAAAATATCATATTTCACACAAAATTACAAATTTATTTTAAAAAAATTATCGATCTATGAAACTTTAATCTCACTTGCCATAAAATCTTTCACATTTACTCACATTTGCAGATTTGCTTGCTACCTTTGAACCTTTAAAATCATTTTGCATTCCGAATTTGTCACAAGCCTCTAATTATTTAAATAAAAAAATCTAAGAAATTTTCATAAAAAAAGAAGAGGAATTGAACAAGAGAGTTAATGAAGAACGAGAAATGCTCCATGAAAGCTAAGGAAAAGGAGAGACATACAATTTAAGTGGAACTGAAAATACGAAATTTAAAAAGCAAGAAAATTTTCTTGTTTGTGCGGTGACACAAAGCAAGTAAAGAACGTAACCATGCTTTAGCATAGTAATAGTAATCAATCACACTTTGGACATGAGGAAGTAAGAGTAGAAGGTGACGACATGACCCTTAACGCCTACGGCAGGGTTAGTATCGTTGGTCCAACAATTGCGGTTGTTAAGTGATATATCATATGTTTCATGTTACATAATACTCCATATAATTAAGACATGCAGCATCTGATTACCTTTGGATTCGACAACGAAGCAACTCCGGCGTCCTCCACCTCTGGCTCTGGGGAAACATGGTTCCTCACCTCAATCGCTGCGTCATCATCTTCCATCATTTCCAGGCTTATTTTCCCTCTGCTGCGTCACCCTTCAGATTTATATATATACATGCACTTCAGGTTTTATAACAGGTACGAATACTTAATTATTGGAGTATTATCTAATGATTATTGATTTTTAATAATTATTTTAAAACTTGTATATGATTTTTTATTTTTCATTTATGAAAAATTAAAATGAAACACTTAATTAGAAGTTAAAACTTTTAGTATACTTACAACATACTCAGTTGTTTTACTTATGTTGAATAATATTCAGTTCATGTTAGTATAATATATTTGTATTGATAATATAAAATAATTTTACCCATTCATTTAATATTTAATTAAAAAGGTTATATTGAATGAAAACTCATTTACAACTATAAATGTAAATCGTTTCCTCAAATTTAAATATTGCCATTTAAATGTCGATAGTTTCATTAGTTTGACTTAAGAGTTGAGACTTATTACCCGGTACATGATAAAGGGATGCGGTTGGAATGCAGTGGAAGTAGTTTAACCGGAGGAGGACTAGTTAAATGAGACATATGACATATTTTAAACAATTCTGTTTCAATAGGATAGGAGGCAGATAGCTATTTCGTTCAAAATAGAACCATGGTAATGTGAGACATATGACCATATGTTCTTGGTAATGTGGCTATCTGCATGTGCATGAATAGCTCAAGAGTGAATCAGAACCATGGTCATGTGAGTTCAAGTGCTTGGTTCTTTGACATGGATATTATTATTTTATATGATTTTGATATTTCATATTTGCATATGATTATATTTATAGTTTCTAGCAATTTTTTCATTTCAGCTTAATTCATATATTGCTGATTTGCAGGGTGTAAAATGTGGTATTTATGGTGCCAATTCTGCAGAATGGATTATGAGCATGCAGGTACATTTTATTTTTGAATTTGCTTCCCTTGTTTTCTTGTCAGTTTTTTCCATCTTAATTTTTCTGCTCACTCTATATGTTGGAGGTTTCTATTGTATTATTTAGATGTTGATATGTTGATTTTTGTTTCTTTTTTGTGCTGAGTATCTATTGTTATTTCTATTTCTACTGTATTGTTTCTTTGGTAGTTGGATTTTTGTAGTCCTTATTGAGCTTAATGGAGAATAAGATATTTCTATATTGAAGCTTTGTTTCTTATATTGAATATCTACTCTTTGCAGAGAGTTCCACTTATTTACGAACAAAGTCCTTTTAAAATAATGCAAGTAAAGAACTTACACTGAAACTTGTCCGGTACCTAAAATTGTGATATATAACTTTTCTAACAATGATATGTTTTTTGAAGTTTACTGCATGCAGTAAATTCAAATGGTGCATGGTACTGGGAGAATATCTCATTGTACAAATATTCATTTTTCAAATTAAACTTATAATTTTCAGATGCTTTGACACTCTCATTCATATGACACAGTCACACAGGTGTTGGGGCTATAGAGTTTATTATATGCCATTCAGAGGTCTGAATTGCACTTGCAGAAGAGAAGAAGATACCTGAGGTTCTCCTATCTAAACCCTCTGTTTTATAGCAGTTTAATTGTTAGGAAGGATTTGAGAGTTGTGTACAATCTTTTGTAAACAGTTAGTCTCACCCAAATATTTGTTTTGAAACTTTTCAGCTATTCAAGACATTTCCAAATGCAACAAAGTATCTCAAGAGCATGTTTTGTTGATTCTCTCCTTTCTTTCCTAAAATGCTTGTGCTTTAGAAAGAAGCATTCATTTTTATGTCTTTGTTACAACAATTAATGAATATAACTTTTTTGTGCAATGGAAATGAAAATATAAGGATATCTTGTAAATGGAAACTTGGGGATTGTTTGGTTTGACCAATTTATACAGAATCATATACATTGGAATTTATTTTTCTGAGGTTAATTTCAGTCATGACCTCAAGGAATTAATTATGTCTTTTGCTTTGAATATTTTGTGTTTCCCATTCCTAATTCAATTTTTAATACTGCCACAGGATCAAACTCAGAGCTTTGAACTTCCAATTAAGAAAAGGATGTATACATATCATACCTTCCACTCGCACATACTTTTTTTAGGACCATTGAGGAGATATTCATATGGCATGGTGCTTCAATTGGTTTCTGGCGTGGGGTAAGTATTTGTAGTATATGTATATATCTGTCATTACGAAATGAACATTTGATGTAATAATTAAACTTTGGATTTGTTTGATTCCCCCCCCCCCCCCCCCCACAAAAGTTGAACTTCGGATTTGGAATATGACCATCATTTACTCAATGGCTGTAGGATGTCAAATTGTTAATTGATGATGTTGGGGAACTAAAACCAACTATTTTCTGTGTTGTTCCCCGTGTGCTTGATAGAGTGTACTCAGGTAAACTCTTGAAAATTCTCATGATTGTTGACAGTTTGATGATCTTTCCATAATCATATAATCTTGATGGTAAAATTATTATTTCAATAGGACAAAGCTACTCTGCAAATTATTTCTTGATCATTGGAGTAGCATTTTTCTTACTTTTCTTTTTCATTTTTCTTCCTTCCCCTTCCCAATTGGGAAAAAAATGCATTGACTCTCAACCCCTATCTGATACACAGGTTTGACACAGAAGATTTCTTCTGGGGGCTTCTTGAAGAAGACATTAAAGAAAGACAGTAGAATCTCCTTTTATGTTTATTATTATTTTCAAAACTCAAAAAGAAAGACAGATTTGAACTGTAATTATGTTTATGTATGAACATGCGCACACAGTAGAATCTCCTTTTATGTTTATGTAGTCTAATTTTGGATTTTGAATGCTAATTATATGGGTCTAAAATTGTTCTTGATTAATTTGATTAGGGAAATGGCGATTAGCTAATACTTCTAGATTTAAATTTATTTCTTATAAATATAAATCAATAAAATTAAGAGCACAACTATAAAATTATGTCTAACTGAAATATATGTGGAAGTTATTCTGATGTCTTGTCACTCTAACTCTGTGTATATATGCAAAAGATATTGTAGACATCTTTATGGTCCTTGTACTAGATTATGGCCTTGATGTCTTGTCACTCTAATAGTGGAGGGTCAGCTCTAGCCAAGGCCTAGGTAATTATGAACTTGGCAAAGCTAGTTGGAGTTGGAGCTGGAAGGATCGTTGGATTGCTGCACTGCCCACATTCAATTATGTATGTTATAAGCTCTCTCTAAGATCTAAACATTTACCTACAGTTGAAGATTATAGGTACATGTTAAAGACTTTTACCTACAGTTAGGAGATGTAAGTAAAAGTTAATGACTTTTACCTACACACTATACATAGTAGGCAAAATCTATACTGACAGATAATTAGTTGTCATTATACGCCCCCTCAAAGTTGACGGAAGAAACGTCTGTAGGACAAGGTTTATTATACATTTACCTACGGATTTTTTACTTATAGTGACAGTTTTTGTCTGTAGGTATAGGTCATTTTTCTTGTAATATAATGCTTTTATAAAAAAATCAATACTCTTTCAAATTAATTGTTTTTTAATTTATAATTTTTTCGTACATTTTTAATTTATAATTTTATTATCAAATCAAATAATTAGAATACTGTTTTTAAAATTTTTTTTTTTACACTTAATCAATTTTTAGTTTTGGAATTCTTATTTTAAACAGGAAAACTAAATCAAGTTATTTTAAGCTCATAATTTATGGCATTTGAAAATTACATACACGTAGCTTACCAATTCCTTGTTTGGGGAACTTCCATAACCTCATAGCTGACTCTAAATGGTTCTTTAGGAGAATCTTCTTGCAGAAAGAAAAATAAGAAAAAAAACAAAACAAAAGAATGAGTTTCATGAACTAACCATCCACAGTACCTTTATTTCAGAAGATCAATGATAAAAATAATGACTAATGTTTCTCACCTACCGTAATACCCTTGCTTTCCAAGCTTTTCATCAAGCAGTCAGTAAGAAATTCTCCTCCAAGCAAAATCAACTTGTGCTTCCTAATTAAAAGTTTTTCATAAGCCACTCTCAACCTGTAAGAAATTCTCCTCCATGTAAATTTATCAATAAAAAAAAGATTAAGTAATTTTTTGAAGAAATGTCAGTATAATAATATATTGTATTGGTTAATAATAATAATAATCCTGCCTAGGTTAGCTTTGCTATTCTTAGCCGGTCCCAAGCCCAGATAAAAGGAGAGGGTTGTGTTAGGCTTTCGACAGCCAACGTAAAACTTTGTCGAATCTCTACGACATGGATCAATTACGTAATAATGTGAATGCTAGGTCGTTGCCCGGAAGCAACGCGCTGTATGGCTCGAGTACAGTGTCAAAAGAGCAAGGGCCGCTGCATCGCCGCCCGGATGTAGTGAAAAGTAAGCAAGGGTTCCCACATTTTCGTGAACGGGTGTGGGTAAAGAAGCTAGTTCATGACAGAAGGATTCGCTTTGGTACATGGAATATAGGCACACTTACTGGAAAATCTATGGAAATAGTGGATGTTATGGTGAGGAGGAAGATCAATTTTATGTGCCTACAAGAAACTAAGTGGACAGGTGAAAAAGCGAAAGAATTAGACAACTCGGGATTTAAGCTGTGGTATACGGGAAAAATCAGATCAAGAAATGGGGTAGGGATTATTGTGGACAAGGAGTGGAAGAAGGATGTCGTGGATGTAAAAAGAGTAGGAGATCGTATCATAGCCTTAAAATTGGTAGTGGGACAGGACACCTTTAATGTTATTAGTGGGTACGCACCTCAGGTTGGGTTAGCAGAACACTTTAAGGTAAAATTTTGGGAGGATCTAGAAGGGGTACTTCAGGATATACCCCAAGGAGAGAAAGTTTTCCTAGGAGGGGATCTCAATGGACATGTAGGTAGCGTGGCTAGAGGTTTTGAGGGGGTGCATGGGGGTTTTGGCCTAGGGGAGATGAATGGGGAGGGTAAATCCATCTTGGAGTTTTCGGAGGCTTTGGATCTTTCTATAGCCAATACATGGTTTAAGAAAAGAGAGGAACATCTTATCACTTACAAAAGTGGAGGGACATGTTCTCAGATAGATTTCTTCCTTATCAGGAAGTCTGATAGGAAGTATTGCTTGAACTGTAAAGTTATCCCAGGAGAGAGCTTGACTACCCAACATAGAGTTTTGGTTATGGATGTAAGAATTAGAGATAGGGCAAAGAGAAGAAGTCCTATGGTAGCACCAAGGATCAAATGGTGGCACTTGAAGGGTGAGAAACAAGGAATCTTCCAACAAAAGATATGGGAGGGATGGTGTGGACAATCACAAGGAAGTGCAAATGATATGTGGAACAAGATGTCCCAAGAGATTATTAAAGTGGCTAAAGAGACGTTGGGTGAATCTAGAGGTTTTGGACCTAGGGGTAAAGAATCGTGGTGGTGGAATGAAAGTGTTCAGAGCAAAGTTAGAGTAAAAAAGGAGTGTTTCAAGGAGTGGTCTAGGTGTAGAAATTCCGAAACTTGGGATAAGTATAAGATAGCTAGAAATGAAACCAAAAAGGCGGTGAGTGAGGCAAGAGCCCAAGCTTTTGACGGACTATACCAAGCTCTAGGCACCAGGGACGGAGAAAGATCTATATATAGGCTTGCTAAGGGTAGAGAGAGGAAGACTAGAGATTTGGATCAAGTAAAGTGTGTTAAGGATGAAGAAGGCAAAGTCTTAGTGCATGAAAAAGATATCAAGGAAAGGTGGAAGGCGTATTTCCACAACTTATTTAATGATGGATATGGATATGACTCTAGCAGTCTAGACACAAGAGAAGAGGACCGGAACTATAAGTACTATCGTCGGATTCAGAAACAGGAAGTAAAGGAAGCGTTGAAAAGAATGAGTAACGGTAAGGCGGTGGGGCCAGACAACATACCTATTGAAGTGTGGAAAACTCTTGGAGATAGAGGTCTTGAGTGGCTCACCAAACTCTTTAATGAAATTATGAGGTCAAAACGCATGCCGGAGGAATGGAGGAGAAGCACGTTAGTGTCAATCTATAAGAACAAGGGGGATATACAAAATTGTGCAAATTATAGGGGAATCAAGCTCATGAGTCATACCATGAAATTATGGGAAAGAGTGATCGAACGGAGATTAAGAAAGGAGACTCAAGTTACTGAGAATCAATTTGGTTTCATGCCAGGAAGGTCGACCATGGAAGCGATTTATTTATTACGGCGGGTGATGGAGCAATATCGCATGGACCAACAAGACTTGCACTTGATTTTTATTGACTTGGAGAAAGCGTATGATAGAGTGCCTAGAGAGATTTTGTGGAAAGCTCTAGAGAAGAAAGGGGTTAGGGTTGCATATATTCGAGCTATCCAAGATATGTATGATAGGGTATCGACTAGTGTTAGGACACAGGGTGGAGAGTCAGACGATTTTCCAATCACAATTGGTTTGCATCAAGGGTCAACCCTTAGCCCCTACCTTTTTACCTTAATTCTGGATGTCCTCACGGAACAAATCCAAGAGATAGCGCCGAGATGCATGCTTTTTGTAGATGACATAGTCCTCCTTGGAGAGTTGAGGGATGAGTTGAATGAGAGGTTGGAAACTTGGAGACGAACTCTAGAAACACATGGCTTTCGCCTAAGCAGAAGAAAATCGGAGTATATGGAATGTAAGTTCAACAAAAGAAGGAGGGTTTCTAATTCAGAGGTGAAAATAGGAGACCATATTATCCCTCAAGTCACACGGTTTAAATATCTTGGGTCTGTAATACAGGATGATGGAGAAATTGAAGGGGATGTGAATCATCGCATTCAAGCAGGATGGATGAAATGGAGAAAAGCATCGGGGGTGTTATGTGATGCAAAGGTACCGATCAAGCTAAAGAGAAAGTTTTATCGGACTGCGGTAAGACCGGCGATTTTGTACGGAACAGAATGTTGGGCGGTCAAGAGCCAACATGAGAATAAAGTAGGTGTAGCGGAGATGAGGATGTTGCGGTGGATGTGTGGTAAGACTCGACAAGATAAAATTAGAAACGAAGCTATTAGAGAGAGGGTTGGAGTAGCGCCTATTGTAGAGAAGATGGTGGAAAATAGACTTAGGTGGTTTGGGCATGTGGAGAGAAGACCGGTAGACTCTGTAGTGAGGAGAGAAGACCAGATGGAGAGAAGGCAAACAATTCGAGGCAGAGGAAGATCCAAAAAGACTATAAGAGAGGTTATCAAAAAGGATCTCGAACTTAATGATTTGGATAGAAGTATGGTACTTGATAGAACATTATGGCGGAAGTTGATCCATGTAGCCGACCCCACCTAGTGGGATAAGGCATTGTTGTTGTTGTTGTTGTTGTTGTTAATAATAATAATATTAAGATGAAAAAAAGATTGATTAGATAAATTTTAAATTACGTGGATAGGTAATTACTGATGAAATAGATTAACTTATTCACAATATATAGCAGAACACCATCATCTATTGAAATTCATCTCCAAAAAGAGAGATCCATACATATTCTAATTTAATTAGGATAAGGGGTGCAGTTAAGAAAACAAAGGAAATTTGGCATCGTGCAACACTACAACTAAGCAAAATAGCTGGAGGGAGTTTATAGAGTTCAGAGAAAAAATTTGAAGAGGAAAAAAAAACAATCTAGAGGAAAAAGTAATGAAATTAGGTAGACTCAATCATTTGTCTAGATAATTTTATAACTGATATATGTATCAAACTTAATACACTATGTGCCCAAGACAATATTTATTTGACATATATAAATTGAAACAAAGTATCATATGGGTTAAAAACAAAACAGAAAGAATGTCTTGTGATTCAAGCCTTCAATGTAAGAATCACAGGCATAAGTTTCCAAGCCTATAAAGCACAGAGATGCCATTATGGTGGTGTCCATATGACATGACATATTATGGTTGTGGAACTTTCTAGTGGATGAGAGAGTCCGTATTCTGAAACGTACTCTTAGTATGTACATTAAAAATAGAAGAAATTAGTATATTGTTCCCATAGAATTAGATTTCAATGCAATTGTAAGTAGCTTGGTGCAATGAGATGTTCGTTTTTTTCCATGAGGAAGAAGTTGCAATAATGGAAAGGGGGAACAAAATGGGAAAGGGGAAGAAAGCTTAGTCTTAATGTTGTTACACAAGTTCCTCTAATACAATTTTGGAGTTCACTATATATAGGCTGTCTTGGCAATCTTGGAGTTCAATACCTGGGATCTCAATACATATATACTAATCAAAGGAAAAATATGTATATGTATAAAATCAGTGAAAACTTTTAGCTCCCAAAGCAACAAAGTACATGTTTGGCAACACTTAATTTGAAAGAAATACCACTGTGTCAGGGCTCGCTCTCACTTAATTTTAGAGACATAACAGCTCATTTTTCAAAATCTCCCTCAAGAAGTTGACAAAACTACATGGTTATTTCTTCAAAATAAGATGAAACATATACCCACAAAGTCATATGAAACATATAAGAACCACCTAAGCAAGTTGAAGGAATAAATCATAATTCTTAAACTTGAAGGTACGAAGATTTAATTGATTCCCAGATTTAATTGAAGGCACAAAATGGAGAATGGAAATTCAAGGTACCTATATTTAATTGATTCCCAGAATCCAGCCTTGAGCTGAAAAGACTTGAACTTTCTAGTTGCTGAAACCAACAGAGAAAGCATTACAGCAAATAAACTATGATAAGAAATGAACACTAGGGAAGAAGGCAAGACAGTGAGAGGCACCAAGAATGGATTGTCCAAAACTATGATAAGCACTAGCCAAGAATGGATTGCCCAAAACCAGATGCAGAGGCACCAAGCCCACTAATCTTGGAAGAAAGATAGTTAAATTAATTTTTTCCTATAATTTATTTGTTAAATTTAATTTATTCTTTTAATTTTTTTCAAGATAACTTAATCCTCTTAGTTGCTTAAATTAATTCAATATAATTTTATTATCTAAATTAAATAATCATCATGGATAAATCATATTTGATGAAAATTTAACATCGTCTTATTTTAAACGATTATAAAACATATATTTTTTAATATCATTAATTTAATTTAGACAAAAAAGGATAAAATTAAATCAATTTTAAATAATTTAAAAAATCATAATTTAAAATTTTGAATAAAAAATTAAAACATCAAGTCAAGAAAGAAAAACTAATTTAACTTAAAAATTCTAAAGGAGGAGAATTGAATAATAAGAAATAGGAGTGGCAAGGTGGCAGAGGGGGGAAAATAGTAATTCTCATGAGCAAATTAGTTCTTTAAAAAAAAAAGATAAAATTTCCACTTACATAGAAATGGTTCAGTTCTAGCAGAGTCACCCTCCACAAGCTTGAGCTGGATGGTCACTTTTTGAAACATATATTTTCTCTTAGATCCAAATCCAGCACCTACAGTGTTAAAAAAAAAGGTCACATGTTTAACTGAAAAATAACACATTTTGCAGGGCTATTAAATGGACTAACAAGAATCAGATCTAACAAAAAAAAAAGTGTAAAATTAGGCATAACGGGCTAGTAGTGAAGTGAACCAAACCAAAAAACAACATGAATATCAGGTCTGCAGGCCAGGAGCCAAAAAATCAATTAAAAACTGGGATAATACTCATTAATCAGCACGCACAAGCATAAGAAATCCAGATAAGTTAATAAAAAAGAATGGTAAAGAAAAGAAAACAAGCAAAACAATGATACTGAGCAAGTAGGAATGGTTTCAAGATGATGTACAACAAGAAGGCTTGTTTGTGTTGGGTTCGGGTGCCCCCCAGCTGTGATAGTAGTCTTGCCTTCTTTAATAATATTGGAAGCAGGGTCATTGGAAGAGTGATTTCTTACTGATAATGCGGTATATCTCAGCAAGAATAGTCTGGAAAGCATATATATATATATATATATATATATGATATATATATATATATATATATATATATATATTATCAGTATGCTTACAAATACCACCAGAACCATATTTATGACTAGGCATAGGCAGTGGATAAATTTAATAATAATAAAAACTTACAAGTTTAATAATAAAACTCTAAATTTTTTAAAATAATTAGTGCCCTTAGTACTGAGATTTACAAGGATTTACCAAAACCTAATACTGTGAAGAGAGCATGAATACAAGGATTTGCCCTTCCAAGTGAATGGTAAAAAAATTTGTACAACGTAGATTGTATTCATAATCTCATATTTGTGCACCTACAATGTGGATATATATTCAATACAAAAAGGAGCTGCAGTAAACAATAATATGGTACCATTAATATTTTAAAATAGAAAAGTCAAGAATGGTTACAATAATTCATAATGTACACTTCCATAAGTGTCATTTTTATTTTATTCTTCCACTTTTAGAACCATCTGAAAGTTCAAAAGTGATTTGTAAACACTTCTCATCACCATGAAATAGATATGATGTATAGGAGCTGCTCAATCCACATACCTTGCCCAAAAAGCATATTCCTTGGGAATCCTTTCTATCCTTATTTGGTAGATCAAATTTTGTGGCATTGCGGACTTCATCCTGCAGATGATGTGGCAGGAGATAAAAAATAGATTTAATATTTCTTTAAAGATAGTGTTAAAAAAAATCTTCATTCAGAAAAGTTTAACATGTTAGCATTCATAAAATTGTGATCCCTGGTTACCTTAGTAAAAATACTTTTTAATTTATTTAATTTTTATGCTTCGCCAACTCCAGTAGACCTTAATTCTTGTGCTCCCCTAAACCGTGTTCAGTTACTGGAGTTTTCACACTGCCTGTCCAGATGCAAAGGACAATGGGTTTAAATGAACAAAATGAAAACAAGCACCCATGTCACCAGCACCCATGTCACCGCCGTCCTCTCCGGATTCATCCTCTCCGGCCGCCGCCGAGCATTTTCAACTGTCTCAAGCAGCACTGGTGGGACCTCCATCACCACGCACTCTTCGCGTTCAAGGACGTGTCGGTGAACTTGAAGTTACAGTCCTGATTGATTCGGGCAGCTCGCACAACATTATGCAGCCCAGAGTAGCGGAATTCCTCGGTTTGCCTATGGTAGTTATCAAGCCATTCTCAGTTGTGGTGGGTAACGGCGATTCGATCACTTGTAGCGGATTCTGTGCTGATGTGCCAGTGAACCTCGCTAAGCAAATGTTTCACATACCTTTCTTCATCATACCAATTCATGGCGCAGATTTGGTTTTGGGGGTGCAGTGGCTGCAAACTCTTGGCTCCTTTCTGTCCGATTACACCATTCCATCCATCCAGTTCAGTTATAACAACACCCCTATCACCCTCACCGGTAACACTTCCACTCAACCATCCTTGGCCACATTCTCCCAGTACTGCCGCTTTGTGTTTATTGATGCCATTTCCTCCGCCCACACCATATCTTTTTCCCAAATTGACTCACCTCCCATTAAAATTCCCCCACATCCAGAAATTGCCCCCATCCTCACTAAATTTGCATCAGTTTTCTCTAGTCCTCAAGGCTTACCCCCCAACAGACCACTCAACCACCATATACACCTCCTACCCCAAGCCAAACCAGTCAACGTTCGACCATATCGGTACCCTCAATTCCAAAAGGAAATCATGACTTCGATGATCCGAGATATGCTGGCAGAAGGGGTTATACGCCCTAGCACTAGCCCTTTTTCATCACCGGTTTTGTTGGTACGCAAAAAGGATGGAACATGGCGTTTTTGTGTTGATTACCGCGCCCTTAACAACATCACGGTGAAAGATCGTTTTCCTATTCCCACCATTGACGAGCTCTTGGATGAACTCTATGGAGCCAAGATTTTCTCCAAGCTTGATTTACGTTCCGGATATCACCAGATTAGAGTGGCACCGGAGGACTGTTTCAAGACTGCTTTCCGCACTGTTGATGGGCATTTTGAGTTCCTAGTGATGCCATTTGGGTTATCCAATGCACCTTCAACATTCCAGGCGACGATGAATGAGGTTTTTCGCGCATTTTTGCGAAAATTCGTGCTAGTATTTTTTGACGACATCTTGATCTACAGTCTATCATGGGACACTCATATTCAGCACCTACAGCAGGTTTTAGAGCTATTAGACCAGCATCAATTGTTTGCGAAGCTTTCCAAGTGCGAGTTTGCTGTGCCTACTGTTGCATATTTAGGCCATATTATCTCTCAGGAGGGAGTAGCTGCTGACCCAGAGAAGCTGAAGGTGGTTCAGTCTTGGCCCCCTCCTCACAACCTCACTGCCCTTCGCAGATTTTTGGGTTTAACCGGGTTCTATCGTCGCTTCGTCCGCCATTATGCCTCGATAGCTGAACCATTAACTTCTTTGCTCAAAACTAATGCTTTCTGCTGGAATGAGTGTGCGCTAGAAGCTTTTCAAGCTCTTAAGATGGCTATGACTACCTTGCCGGTTTTGGGAATTCCGAACTTTGATCAAACATTTGAGGTTACTACCGACGCGTCAAATTCTGCTGTTGGAGCAGTTTTATCTCAGCAATCCCATCCCATTGCTTTTTTCAGTCGCAAGTTATGTCCCAAAATGCGGGCTGCATCTGCTTATGAGAGGGAAATGTTTGCTGTTACGGCTGCAGTCAAAAAGTGGCGACATTATCTCTTGGGAAGGCATTTTTTCATTTATACGGATCATCGCAGTTTAAAGGAATTGATAACGTAGACGATTCAGACGCCGGCACAACATAGGTGGTTAACTAAGCTATTGGGTTTTGACTATGAGATTGTATACACCCCGGGAAAGACCAACTTGGTCGCAGATGCTCTATCTCGTGTAGATGTACCGTCCTTGACTTACATTCAGGTAGTTTCTGAAGCTCAACCTTTGATGTTAGAGCAACTCCGGATTTTTTATGCTTCTGATCCGGTTGGTCAACAGCTCACTCGCAAGTTTACATCTCTGAAGCCAGATTCACCTTTTAAGCTTCATCAGGGTCTGTGGTTCTACAAAGGGCGTTTGTTCATCCCAAGCGAAACTCAATTCAGAACGCAACTCTTGCAGGAGTTTCACACCAGCCCAGTGGGAGGTCATTCCGGTGTGAAGGGGACCTTAGCTCGTTTAACCGCTGCCTTCTCATGGCCCAACATGGCGAAAGATGTGAAAAGATGGGTGCAGGAGTGTTCCATATGCCAACAACAAAAGTACTCCACCCATCGACCTTATGGCTTGTTGAATCCGCTGCCTATCCCTTCTCAAGTTTGGGAGGATATTGCCATGGACTTCATTACTAAGCTTCCTCCTTCACATGGGAAGTCTACTATCTGGGTGGTAATAGACCGGTTGACTAAGTATGCTCACTTTATTGCTCTCCCCGCTCACTATTCAGCAGTTTCCTTAGCTCCGGTGTTCATGTCTGAGATCTATCGACTCCATGGAATGCCCAAGACTATTGTGAGCGACCGAGACCGGGTTTTTGTCAGCCGTTTTTGGCAGGAATTGTTCAAGCTCAATGGAACTACACTATGTTTCTCTAGTGCGTATCATCCACAGTCCGATGGACAAACAGAAGTGACCAACAGAATTTTACAAACTTTCCTTCGCTGTTTTGTGAGTGATACTCCCAAACTGTGGGTTTCCATGCTTCCTTTGGCTGAACATTGGTATAATTCCTCCTATCAATCTGCTATCAAGATGACACCATTTGAGGCTCTTTATGGAAGACCACCTCCCAACATGTGCTCCTATGTCTCAGGGTCCACTGTGGTTGCCACACTAGATGAAACACTAGCCCAACGCCATCAGATGTTAGCTGTGATCAAACTTAACCTGCAAAAGGCCCAGTCCCGAATGCGATCACACGCCAACAATGGCAGGATGGACAAAGAATTCGAAGTAGGCACTTGGGTATGGCTGCGTTTGCAACCTTATAGGCAGAATAGTGTGCGTGGTGCCCGCTACTCCAAGTTCACCAAACGTTTCTTTGGTCCTTATCAAATTGTCAAACGTATTGGTACTGTTGCTTATGAACTCTTGCTGCCTCCAGAAGCCCGTATTCACCCCGTTTTCCATGTTTCAAAACTCAAGCAGTTTTTTGGGCAGCCACCGTCGCAAGTACCTCTGTTGGATGACGCTGTTACAGGGACCTTGGTTCCATTACAACCAACACAAATTCTGGACACTCGCAAATTGCAGACAGTTAAGGGCACGATCAGGCAGGTTCTAGTGCGTTGGGAAGGCCTCTCACCAGCTGAGGACACTTGGGAAAACTGGAAGGAATTGCTGAAATCTTATCCTCACTGCAACCTTGAGGACAAGGTCGAATTTGATGGGGAAGGCAGTGATACGGAGGTGCTGATAGAAACTAATGTTGGGCCTGATCAAGTGACAAGAAGCAAAAGCCCAAGACCACAAAGGAAGAGGAAAGCACCATCTTGGGCACGTGATTATGTGGGAATCACAACAACTTTAGAGTAATGAAATATCTGCTGTAATCCTTGGCTTCTAGCTAGTTTGTTACCATCTTTTATGGATCAGGGCACATGCGTCAATTGATCCCATAGGCTAGGACAATAGAGGACTCTTTATATTCCTAGGTTGTAATAATGACAGCAGCAGAAAATTAATAAACTTATCCTTTCTCTCTTATTTTCTGGAGCTGATACTGCTCGAAGGTATCTTTTCTCTCTACCCTAGCCTATCAAATAATGATAAAATTAAAATATATTTTCAATGCGACTGAGCCACTGCTATAAATAATAAAGAAATGAATACATTCAAAGTTGTAACCTGTGCAACCGACAATCTTTAAAATGGAAGTCATTCCAAAAATCTGGTTTCTTAAGTAGGATTCCTAAAGAAGGGATGATCGAGGGCTTGGCAAGCTGTAAGGCGTTTGGTCGGATCATATGTTAATAAGCCATGTAACAAGTCAGTCAAGGAGGACCTTGAAGAGTCCACATTTCGTGATACAATATCCTGCATTAAGAATAATTATGGGTCATTACAATTCACAAAATTAACACACACACACACTGGAGTACACTAATTAATTGAAGATTCAAACCCAGCAATTACTGACAAGACAGTAGGAAACACAACAAACCTTAAGATGACCAAGCTTCTTCACTGCACTAATCCTCTCCCTTGAAACACCTCCTTCAGGCCATTTTAGATGCGATCCACGCTTGAAATATTTTTCTGCACGCTTGCTACATATTGAAGAGCAAATGAATAAAAAAGAAGTTACTACATTTAGTATATTTGGTGATAACTAATCAGCTTTTGGCTTTTTCCCAGTCATTGATTCATAACTTGGAAGGCAGTGACTCTGGTTGTATCTCGAACAAAACTGGAATGGGAAATTTAAAGAACGTTCTATAAATTCACTAATTAAATACTTAGACCTGTGAATCATGTGCTCAGGGATAGGTCCCAAAACTCTTTCCATCATTGCCAAGTGCTCCAAGTTTTCGTGAGTCTGAAACAATGCTTCCCACTGACAAAAGTTTCACATTTAGAACACTAAGACTAGTTGTTCCATATTCAAGCCATGCCTAATACATATTGATAGATATGGAAGACAAATCGAGCATAGTTCAATGAGAATACATCCAACACTCCACAAATCACATGGATATGACCATCCTAGACCTGAAATTATCATTTAAGATGCAGGTGAGAATGCATTAACAAGTACATAATATATGCTATAAACCCAGTAGTCTTTAATTTCATTTAGTCAGACAAGGCTCAATCCCAATAATAACAGAAATAAACAGTCTCTAAAATAGCACCATTACATAAAAAAATAACTAGATTTGGCTCTTCTAATTTTCTTAATATGCCTCATAACATCAACATCAGAAAACAGTCAGAACGAGGAATCTCCTTAAAGACAAACTCCTTAAAGAAAACAATCCCAGTAATAACAGAAATAAACAGTCTCTAAAATGGCACCATTACATAAAAAATAATTAGACTTGCCTCTTCTAATTTTCTTAATATGTGTTGATAAGAAAATGACTTGATTACAAACATCTCTAGTATACTTCAAATCATCTTCCCAGGGGCACTCAGACCAAAAGTTCTCGAAATCTTCCTACAGAAAAACCACGCGTGAGAAAGCAACAGCCACAGTGCCAATGACCTAATTCAATTTTGGATGACAAGAAGGATGGCGTACTTGGAACCATATCTTGAGGTAGAAAGTGGTGCAAGAGTGGCTGGCGGTGTGGAGCATTTGGAGAGCGACTCTGCTAATGACGCCTCCGTTGACAAGAACCACGACTCTGAGCAGCGGGTTCTGCGGCATGGAGCAGCGGAGGTAGCGGTCCAGGTCACCGGAGAGAGGAGGCAAGGTGTGCACGACGGCGGAAGAAGAAGGTCGACAAAAAAGCTTGAAGGTGCGACATCGAGGCCTAGGGTTTAGCGTGTGGAGATTTTGGCATGTGTAGGGAGTTAGTGGCAGAGAAGCCATTGGCCTCCAAATCGAGTTAGTGGCATGTGAAGGTGCAACATCGAAGCCATTGACCGCCATTGGCATGCTGTGGAGTTCGATCTCTCGAAGCCAAGAGACTTTTGGTTTTTGCCTAAAATGAGAAGTGCAATGGACGGAGCTTAGAAGCAAGGACGAAACAGTGGAATGTAGGCCCGAAAAATAAAAATTTAATTTTATTGTTTAATTTGAAATCAAAGACGATCACGAGTAAAAAAACGCCCTCGTAACTGTAAATACATTTATATCAACGACAGTCTCTATATAACCGTTTTTAAAAAGTTCCATTTAATTTTAATAATGCCACTGCTTATTTTTCTACCTTGATTTTTAAAAACCGCCTTAAACTTAATGACGTTGAAATGTGTTTTTTTAGTAGTGAACATAATATTCAAATGGGCTATTATGTGTTTTTGGGCATGGACTGAAGTTGGTAGGGCCCTCAAGTCTCGCAAACTTACTATGTGTTTCATTGGGCCTTATAAAATTCTAAAATGATTCAGCAAAGTTCCCTACCAAATTGCTTTATTCTTGACACTTTTGAAATGTCATAGTGTCTTTCATGTTTATCAGCTCAAACATATGTTCATAATTCTTCACATATGTTCGAGTTGAGCAATATTCATTTAAAAGAATACCTAGAAAATATTATATGAAACAGAATGAATTTAGTGCTAAATGTTAAAGAGATCTAGAGTGAGTTTTGGTTATAGTGATAGATAAAGGATAATGAATTGAGAGTAGGTGTGTTGGTGTGGGAGGGAAACTGCCATAGAGGGGAATGAAACAAATATAGGTACATATATTGAACTGAACTGAAATAATGGAGGCCTAAAGACTGAAATTACAAATAAGATAATCTTCATTTTCAAAATTTTCATAGTCAGCACAATTTGTCTTTTGTTTGCAGCCTTGGTATTGGTTCCTGTGCATGAACCACCCGTTTGATGCACTGTACGTGAGACTTGTGCACACATAAATCCAGCTTCACAATTCATCTCCATCTTCAAAAATCCTCCTACAGATGAAAAAAAATTTTATAAAAAAAAATTATATATATATATATATATATATATATGTTGCAGCATCCTTTGTCATAATTTCAATTATTAGATTATGGAAATATTATTTTCTTTTCTATCCCTCTCTTCTACACACACATCTCATTTCCTTTCCCACAAATGAAGAATCCTTATTCAAATGATAAAATGATATGCAAGCAAGGAAAATAGCCATGACTGATGTCAAACGAAACAAGGAGCATAGCAATACTCGTGAATATTCTCCATTTTATGTATGCAATTTATAACAGATAGCATCACACAGATATATATGTATATATGAATGATTCCATAAATGTACACAAATATAAATAAACTTGCATGTGCACCGAGTCAAGAGAGAGCACAATACCCAGGGAATAAATTTACATTGATAATCTTGTGTGCATATTTGCGCCAGTGATAATCATCATCCATTAATACTGTTGTGTCATTTTCGCATGAACCTTGTCATGTTGTCGTATTGTTCCAGTTTCAATCATCCACGAAAGCAGTTTTTTTTTCCTGTGTTCAGCTTCCTGCTAGCTGACATGGTCATTATTGCACCAGAAAGTGGCTCTTTTTCAGATCATGTGCCACAACCTTCTCAGATTGATTCACCATGGAATAAGAAATTCCCAGCACCTCCTCATATATTTCTTTCTTTATATATCTCCTGGGGCATGTATCCTGAGTTTCGTTCGTCAAATCCACACCATGTATCCTAGTTAAATTTCTTAAACCTCTGGTGCGGTGTTGAAGTCGTGCAATAAGTTTCAACCCTAGAAATATCTTATCCTTGAGACCATTATTTTGAAGTCTTGCAATAAGTTCCAGCCCTAGAATCTTGTCTTTGCAACCATCATTAGGAGGGTTTGAATTTTCACCACCGAATAACACAGGAAACCCTGAACTTTCTTCCATCTCTATCATTGTGTAATTGCCGAAATACACCTCTAGACTCTCTGTGCCATGTAGAACCAGAAGCTAGACCCATCTACCAAAAATCATGAGTTTGGTCTAGTTAGAAAGATTAAGTATTTCAATTCGAGTTTCTAATTGTTCCACACAATCTCAAAATAATGCCAATAAATTCACAACTTAATTTGGATGTTAATAAAATCTGCTACTAGCATATATTTTAAACAAATATGATAGTTTAGCCTTTTAGATTACATACGAGATATTATTAGTATAGCCACACCAATTATGAGAAGAGCAGTTGGAATAAAGATAAAGGATATTGCATGTTTATTCCTGTACCAGAAACACTACCTACTTTTACTACTACTAACAGGGGATGGGAAATAAGGTTTCTTGACAATTATTTTTTGTTGTATATGATAACAAAGAAGGATATCAGCCAACCAAGAGGATTTTAATCTCGTCCAAGGGACCTGTTGGAAAAGATACGTGGGATGCCCCTCTCGACAAGATTTTCTCCACACACATCAGTGAAGACTCAAACCTTTGACCACATGCTTAAGGAATCCATGTCCAGTACCACTTGGATAAACCATTTGTTGGTACCAACAATCATTATGGTGAGTGGCTTGAAAGAAATTGAGTACTGTAACAACTGTGGTTGCTTTGTAAAGTATTAAATGATTTGGAAAAATTGGTGATACTTTTTGTACCTTGTTTACCAAACATGAATTGCCTAACTAATCTACTTCTCTCTCAAAATGTTCCTAAAAAAATCTTATTTGTGTGGGCTCTTCCTTCAACTAACAAAGACATTGGTGTAGATATGCAACAAATCGATTCGTGTGGGTATCCACCATGACTTTTAAGGAGAATACAAATTAATCATGTAATTGTGACTATTAAATAACTCAATTTAGAATAACAAAAGAATTTAAACTTTTACCTTATTTAATTAATCAATGAAATCATGGTCGTTGAAGATGTTTATTGGCCATGGTTACAGCAAAGGGTAAGGCAAAGCATAAAAGAGAGGGCAAACAAATATAAGACATGGTCAACGAATTCCAACCAAGTAGATCTACAACGAAGGCCCATGAATGGGGTTTTGTTTTCTAGCTCATGGATCTAGCACAAACAAAAAGAGCACAAAAAGTTTAGAAAAAGGAAATATGCCAATACGAAAAAAATTATTTATAAAGTGTGATTAGGGTCAGTCTTGGACCTCTGGGTCTAATAGTCTAATTGGTGAGTACAAGAGGAGGTGATGGACTTTATAGTGCAGATTTCTTGCGGTGGAAATAATTAGAGGTGTGAGGGCAATGGTAAGATGTATATGCAGGGTGCATTGGCACAATTACTCATTATAAAGCTTTGAAAGTTATTATGAGGTTTCAGCGAGACTAGCATAGAGAAACACAAGTTGTTCTATTTGATGTTATCAGTGAGACTAGCAGGATTGTGTGTTTTGTAATCCATGTCTTTCCAAAGCAGCCAATGGGGACATCATTATACATTAGTACATTACCCACCTTTTATTTGGTGTACATTCTTTCAATTTTAAATTGTGTCCAGATGTGGATAAGAACAACTAAACTAAGTCATTTAATGCATTGCTTTTATTTAATGTATTTAAATTATTAGTTGTTGATTTGAGATAAAATATTGTATCTTACTAAGAAATTTAATATGTGGATAGCATACAATGTCAGTTTAAAAGTTTTTACATTGTCAGTGATCAATTAAAAATATTCTTTTGCGTGACTTTTAAGGTAATTATCATCAAAGCAAACAAACTTATCATATATATATTTATGATTTGATGACTCTATAAAACATATTTACACTACTGTTAATACATATTTAATTTTCTCTTAGTTCTTACACATGATAAAAAGCAAGAAATACTTTATTACAATTTGAATAAAAAAGATTGTCTTTGCATTTAATAACTATAGATTCTAAAAAATAACCGGGTTTTTGAAAAAATACCCATAGTTACTAATAACCAGGTATATCATATCTGGTTATTTAAAAGTAGTTATATAAATATAACTAGTTTTGTAGTTATAGGTGTCGCAACATGCCCTTTTGCGGGCGAGCGAAGGCGAGGCTCACGGGTGCGCTTTCCAAAGGAGGAAAGATGCGCGGAGTCGCCACCAACGTTTATTTGTGGAAAACATCGGAAAAACCGAAGGAAACCGGTCGAAACGAAAATTCTAAGTTCGGGAGTTGTATTTACGTTTGAGGAAGGTATTAGCACCTCTCACGTTTGTCTCAAAGGACAACAACCTATTTTTTAGAATTGTGAAATTGTGTTATCTTAACTTTTATTTCCTTTTTATTTTTGAGGTCGACAAAAGCGGGGCTCTTGCTCCTACGTACCCTCCATCGAAGAGGAAATCAGACCTACGCAGTTCTTTTTTAAGGGTGAATCACACGATTTCTTTTTACTTGAAAGGTGATCATTTAAAGGTGTTGGACCTTAAAAATGATCCATTAACTTGGTAAGAAAGACTGAGATAATAAACTTTCAAATCCCTTTTTTTAGTGATTTTTTGTGGACGAGCTTGACTTGGCGAATTGATTTTAGCCTTAGTTTCACTTTAGTTATTAGTCAATTCAATTAAAAATGAGAAATCCCAAAGAGAAAACGTCCGATTGATTTTTTTTGGTTTATTTTACTAAAAGATATTTTTTGATTATTATATTATTATTTTACCTCTTTTTGGTTTAACCGTGGTTACAACGTGAATGATCGGTTAGATTTTGTTTTAACAGTGATTAAACGAGATTACAACACAAATGATCGGTTGAAATTCATTTTATCATTTATTAGGCGAGAAAACGGCTTAAATAAACGATTAAAGCACGTTAAAAACGGAAGAAAAGAAAACTGAAAGTACACAAAACAAGAAATGAATTGAAAGTCTCAGATTCGAAAACTTACCCGTTGAAGAATGAAGAACGAATGAAGAACGGTGAAGAACGACGAAGAACGATGAAGAATTTCCACAGAATCGCTTACGGAAGCGTTACGGAAGCACTTCGATTCGATTTTTCTTCACGAAAACGTGTTTTTTGCCCAAAATAGCCGAAATGCATAGCCAAAGGGGTCTTGAACATTTTGAAACAGCTCCCCCCTCCCCTATTTATAGGAAAAAAGGGACGTGCTTGCTGCCCATAGACTTAATGAAGAAGATTTCTAAGCGCACCCGAATTACTAAGTTCACCACCCTTTTCATATTTTACGGAAAAGTTACGAAAGCCTTACGGAAGTGTTTCGAATTTGATTTTCATCTTTTTTTTCCTTCCCTTTCACCAATGTTAAGTGGAATATGCTTACCCAAGTTTTTCGGAAATTTTACGGAAGCATTACGGAAGCCACAGAAGCCTCGGAAACCATTTTTCAAAAACGTGAAGGAGCTTGCCGCCCAATTGCTTCCTCCTTAAGCAACCCAACTTCCAAAGTGTTCTAGAAGCGCCTAGATTTGAATTGCTATTTACACCCCTATCTTGATAAGTTCACCCCACCTTCTTTCGTAATTCACGGAAAAGTTATGGAAGCCTTACGGAAGCATATATGACTTAACTTTCATCTTTTTTCTCTTCCCTTTCACCAATGTTAAGTGGAATATGCTTACCCAAGGTTTTCGGAAATTTTACGGAAGTATTACGGAAGCCGCGGAAGCCCCGGAAACCATTTTTCAAAAACGTGGAAGAGCTTGCCGCCCAATTGCTTCCTCCTTAAGCAACCCAACTTCCAAAATGTTCCAGAAGGGCCTAGATTTGAATTGCTATTTACACCCCTATCTTGATAAGTTCACCCCCCTTTACCTTTTTTGGTGATTCTTTTTCCTTAACGTTACGAAACTTTACGAATTTCGTAACGATACTTATTTTCTTTCCATAAGGTTACGGATCCTTACGGATCATGTATTTACTCTTTTTTAGCTTTCGAAGAAGTTACGGAAACTTACGGATTGCGTAACAACACCTCCTTTTGGTTTCCGCCACATTACTGAATTTCACGGATCGCGTAAGCCTGCTTCCTTTTGATTTCCGGCATGTCTCAGGACTTCACATATTGTGAAACAAAGGATGCCAAGTATCTCAAAGCGGCCGATCAAAGGTTGCATATTATCAAGTAATAATCCCCGGACGAAATTAGGTTATGACAGTTGCCCCTCTTTACTTACCTTTTATCGGAGATAAGAGGAAAACAAAGATAAGACACTGATTTCGTCCGTCTTGCCCTTTCCGTGACTAGTCTATGACGACTCTCATCTCAACTCCTTCTTTTTCTGCACAACACAAAACAAAATACAAACAACAACAAAAACAACAATATCATAATATACATATACACGTTTGGCAAAGGAATCATGGGGCTCCGAAAAAAGGCGAGAATGGAGGATTGCACTAAAGGGTCCTCACTAGTCAATCATGAAGCATGGCTCCAAACTCTTTGGTGGAGGATGCATGAACAAAAATGCAATTCATGGGGCTCCGAAAAAAAGGCGAGAATGGAGGATTGCACTAGAGGGTCCTCACTAGTCAATCACTACGCATGGCTCCAAACTCTTTGGTGGAGGATGCATGAACGAAAACGCAATTCATGGGGCTCCGAAAAAAAGGCGAGGATGGAGGATTGCACTAGAGGGTCCTCACTAGTCAATCACTACGCATGGCTCCAAACTCGTGGGTGGAGGATGCATGAACGAAAACGCAATTCATGGGGCTCCGAAAAAAAGGTGAGAATGGAGGATTGCACTAGAGGGTCCTCACTAGTCAATCATGAAGCATGGCTCCAAACTCTTTGGTGGAGGATGCATGAACGAAAACGCAATTCATGGGGCTCCGAAAAAATGGCGAGGATGGAGGATTGCACTAGAGGGTCCTCACTAGTCAATCATTAAGCATAACTCCAAACTGTTTGGGTGGAGGATGCATGAACGAAAACGCAATTCATGGGGCTCCGAAAAAAAGGCGAGGATGGAGGATTGCACTAGAGGGTCCCCACTAGTCAATCATGAAGCATAGCTCCAAACTCTTTGGGTGGAGGATGCATGAACGAAAACACAATTCTTGGGGCTCCGAAAAAAAAGGCGAGAATGGAGGATTGCACTAGAGGGTCCTTACTAGTCAATCATGAAGCATAGCTCCAAACTCTTTGAGTGGAGGAATGCATGAACGAAAACGCAATTCATGGGGCTCCAAAAAAAAGGCGAGGGTGGAGAATTGCACTAAGCAATCACTACGCATGGCTCCAAACTCGTGGGTGGAGGATGCATGAACGAAAATGCAATTCATGGGGCTCCAAAAAAAAGGCGAGGATGGATAATTGCACTAAGCAATCACTACGCATGGCTCCAAACTCATGGGTGGAGGATGCATGAATGAAAACGCAATTCATGGGGCTCCGAAAAAAAGGCGAGGATGGAGGATTGCACTAGAGGGTCCTCACTAGTCAATCACTACGCATGGCTCCAAACTCGTGGGTGGAGGATGCATGAACGAAAACGCAATTCATGGGGCTCCGAAAAAAAGGTGAGAATGGAGGATTGCACTAGAGGGTCCTCACTAGTCAACCATGAAGCATGGCTCCAAACTCTTTGGTGAAGGATGCATGAACGAAAACGCAATTCATGGGGCTCCGAAAAAATGGCGAGGATGGAGGATTGCACTAGAGGGTCCTCACTAGTCAATCATTAAGCATAGCTCCAAACTGTTTGGGTGGAGGATGCATGAACGAAAACGCAATTCATGGGGCTCCAAAAAAAAGGTGAGGATGGAGGATTGCACTAGAGGGTCCTCACTAGTCAATCGTGAAGCATAGCTCCAAACTCTTTGGGTGGAGGATGCATGAACGAAAACACAATTCTTGGGGCTCCGAAAAAAAGGCGAGAATGGAGGATTGCACTAGAGGGTCCTTACTAGTCAATCATGAAGCATAGCTCCAAACTCTTTGAGTGGAGGAATGCATGAACGAAAACGCAATTCATGGGGCTCCGAAAAAAAGGCGAGGGTGGAAAATTGCACTAAGCAATCACTACGCATGGCTCCAAACTCGTGGGTGGAGGATGCATGAACAAAAATGCAATTCATGGGGCTCCGAAAAAAAGGCGAGGATGGATAATTGCACTAAGCAATCACTATGCATGGCTCCAAACTCATGGGTGGAGGATGCATGAATGAGAACGCAATTCATGGGGCTCCGAAAAAAAGTCGAGGATGGAGAATTGCACTAAGCAGTCACTACGCATGGCTCCAAACTCGTGGGTGGAGGATGCATGAACGAAAATGCAATACATGGGGCTCCGAAAAAAAGGCGACAGGACTGAACGGTCCACCGGTTTTTTTCTCTTTCACCTAAAAAGGGCAAACATGCTTTTTGCAAAGAAAAATAAATCATTCGCGAGAGCACCATATCTTAGAGAAACAATATACTCATGCCAAGGGTAATCTTCCTTGTAACCGAAAATGAAGGGCAGGATGTCAACATTTAGCTTTTAAATGAACATTCAGGGGAAACATCGGGCTAAGCTGAAAATAAATCACTCATAGTGTATAAAACTCACACATGCAAGTGTTTCACCCTATTCTCAAACCATAACTGCACCATGACTTTATTTTGCACACGATTTCCTATCGAATCAAAGATCAAACGTACGATCACAGACCAATAGGATTTTCTCGAGGGTAGTGTTTTTGGAGAGGAAGCTGGGTGTTTCGGTCTTTTCCTCTTATGTGGGGCGGGATATCGCCAGTCGAGAATGACTTTGAATGGCAATTCGAAAGGAAGAGACACCAAAAATGGGTTTTCCTTTGCCGGCGGTCACTTATCTTGTCGAAAATTTATCTGGTCTGAAGGTTCTCTATTCTCTTTCTTGCATTAATTGGGAATTACTCTGTTTTCCTCCGATTTTCCATTTTTATTTCCCTTCGATCTTCGATCGGGAATCCTTCTTTTTCTTTCTTTTTCATTGTTCTTTTCTTTATTTTCATCTTTTTCTTTTCTTTCTTTCTATTTTCTCCTTCTCCATTCCTTTCTTTTGGAAATCTGGTTTTAGCATTCTATTCTCCCTCCCTTGAAGAGATTCCGCTATCCTTTGCTTCGGGGGAAAGGATGGGGATTTCTTTTGATAGGCCAAGGTTCAAAAGATTCTAAGGTTGCGTCTCAATGGGGGTTTTTATCATGGGAGCCCGATCTTGATATCGGGGGCAAAACAAATTTGGGTGTCAAGGTGTCGGTCTCGGGCCGAACTTCCATATTATTCCACAAGGCACGCGTGACAATGATGATTTGAAAACAACGTGCAAAATTGGTCATGGCTACAGCCAGGTGGACACTCAAGCATTCCATTTATGGCCTTATGATACTACGGTTGGGAATTTACACAAACAGACCCAATGTTTCCAAATTATGTTCTCCCATCAGTTCAATGAATTCATCCATTCTTATTTCGGTTATTTCGGAAAATAAACTCTTAGCATCAATCCCTTGTTTCCAGAAGATATGTTTGCTCTTTTACGAATGATTTATGCTTCTTAACTATAACATATCGACCTTCGAGGTCTTCCTTTCTTTTTCCTTTTTGTTTCATTTTTATATATTCACAAAATTATACACCTATGGTCCTCTATGAAGAAATCTTTCTTTGTATATCTACACTCTTATACATGACAAACTTTTTCTTTATACGCATTGGAACTCTCTCTCTTTACGTCACACGGTCAAACCCTATTTACATTCAAAGATCTTTTTCGTTTTTCTCCAACGCACACCTATGGTTCATACAAAAGTTTCTTTATATACACTCGTTGTTCACACACACAAGAATTTCTCTACACGTATTTTTTTATTAAAACCCTTCTATGCACATTTTCCTTTTTCTTTATATACACAGACATTTTATTCACAACACTTCTTTCTTTTCATTATGATTTTTGGTTCATTTTATTATTTTGGACGATGTTCCTAAAAATGAAAAATTCTACACGATTCCGGAACTTCAACAAACACTATTGACAACAATGAAGTAAATACTAACGTAACAGTTCAAATGACATGTATGCACAAAACAAAAGTCAATCAAAACAAAACAAACATTAGTCCCCCAGTTTAAAAAAATGAGATAGCATACAAATGATAAATGATGGAACATACGAATTTGGGGATCCCACGGTCATGTGGCTCCGCATGCCCCCGGACTCTCGGGTCATGGTAACAAAAGGTGGGGTGGTCGACAAAAGCAGGGCTTTTGCTTCTACGTATCCTCAATTTGTGATGAGGAACTCAGACCTACGTAGTTCTTGCTACTGTGAGACTAAAAATAGTCTCGGTGTTTTCTTCACTAAAATGCGAACATGCTTTAGTAAAGAGACAAAACTTCTAACTGATCAGAGCAACATATGCTTTTTGGATGAAAAAAAATGTGTCTATCGGGGAAGGAGAGTATGCTGATGAAATTTTCTCATAACCGTAAATGAGATTTTGGATGTTAGCATTTCGTTTCTAAATGACCATTTAGAGGAAGCACTGGGTTCAACAAAAATAGAAGAAAATCACTCAAAGTGTATCAATCTCACACATGTAAGTGTTTTATCCTAATTCCAAACCATAGATATGTCATGACTTGATTTTGCAAATCATTTCCTATCAAATCAAAGATTACATGCATGATCATGGATCAATAGGACTTTTTTCGGGAATGGGTTTTAGGTGGGGAATTTTGGCTTTGAGTGTTTTTGCCTTTTCCTTTCTGTTTTTGTTTAGTGCGTGGCGAGAAAGTCGCTAGCGCACAGGATTTTGTCGGCAATCAGAGGGAGAGGACCACTTTAGGTTGTGGTTTCCTTTTTCTTGTTCACTTGGTGACAATTCTGCATTATTTAGATATTGTCTGGCCTAAAGACCTTTCTGGATGTTTCTTTAGTTTTCTCCCGATCCTTGATCGGGAATTTTCTTTCCTTTTTTTTTTTTTTTTGCTTTCTCCCCTTCTTTGATTGGGAATTTTCTCTTTTTCTTCTTTTTTTTTTGTTTTCTTCCGAGGGCGAGGATTGACATTCTCACCCTGGGTCAAGGTTTATGATAAGTTGGGATTTTGGCTCAAGGCTTGTAGAACGGCTGGTCATGATATATGTCAAGGTTTGGCCAGCGGCTCGGGGATAAAAGGGATGTCCTACATTATTTCCATGATACACATGCAACAATGATGATTAGGAAATTTTATGCAAAACTGGTCATGCATGCACCCATGTGGACACTCAAGCATCAAGTTTTTATGGTCATGTGACACTAGGGCTCAGGATTCATTTTCCCTATTTTAAGTCAGCCCAGTATTTCCAAAATATGTTCTTTTATCAAATCATGCATTCATCCGAGTCCATTTTGGGCATTCGGAAAATTTTCACAGCATTCACTCTTCAGGTGTGTACACACATTTTTTTCAAAAACTGGTTAAGATCAGTAAAATCTTTCAAAGAAAAGTTGGAAATTATCTCTTTTCAAAAGCATGTTGTTTTTTAGCTAGACAACCTTTTATTATTATTTTTTTATTTTCTATTTTTTTTTCTTCCTTCTTATTCTTTTCTTGCTCGCTCTCTTTGCTCTTTTTTTTTCCTGAAAAGAATAACTAAATGATGAAAATACTCTTGAACTTTCTAACAGACACACTGTGAGTGGGTTGCAATATATTCATAATTATCTCCACACAAACTTGCATAAAGATAAACCATATTGTTGTTTGAGCTAGGAACTTTGAATTAGTATGAAACTTTAGATTCTAAGTTAGAGGAAACTTATCCTAGTACTAACCCTTTGTTTTATTATGTTTGTCTCAGGAAAAAAATTCATTTGGAACTAACCAATCAGAAATATGTAAGAACTCTGGCAAATCTTCAGTTAAGTTTTATTAAAGTCTATGTTTTGCTTAATAGTGCATGATTTCTTTATTTTTTCTTTACAGTAGTTGGCTTTGGGTTGTCGGCAATTCAATTATTGTTTACAATATTGGCTTATGATGGTCTTCTTTGATGATGTACCAGAAAGTTGCAAGTTCCTTGCATCAGAGTTTTCTACATGCATGAAAACAAAGAGGGGAGGACACCGCAAACTTTTCACAAGTTTTTGGAGGCCAGGAGTGGACAGAATCTGCACTACTGTTTTATGAAAAGTTTGGTGACTTCTGTAAAAAAATAAAATGTCGGGTTCCTATTTTTCTGATGGCAATGATGTGGAAATCTGACTTATGTTTTCTTGTCTTGCTACTCTTCTTGTTCTGTTGATGACATACTTTTGTTAAAGGATGAAAAATTGTTCTTAATAATAGTCAACTCTACTTTTATCTGAGTGGATATAACAAGAAATTATGGAATTATAATTGTCTAGTTGGTTCGTCAAAGAAAAATGATGTACATCTATAACTTTTTTTTAGGGTGATCGATGCCCTTTCATTCAATGCATCAACTTTGTCTGATTGGAATATAAGTATATCAATCTGCAATGCAAGGCAACGGGGAACTTATGTCAATGACGTTGGTGACCAATGAATATTATACCCTGAAATCGATCATAAAAGTCAAAAGTTATGCCTTATCAAATGAAGCAATGGAAACATGATTCCATTTTAAAAGTATACAATGGAAATCAATAAATGCTTCCATTGCATTTATTCAGGGTGGAAAAAAAATACAACGGAATGTTGTTTCCGTTGCATATATTTGGGGTGGAAAAAATTAAAATAGAAGGAAAATATGGTTTAGTTGTATAGTTTTAGAAAAAAAATCTTGTTATTGTTATTGGATCTTGATTAGTCATTAGTGATATACTTGGGCCTTAATGGACCTTGGTCAATCATCATGGCTTATACTTAGGCTTTGTTGGATCTTGGTCAATCATTAGTGTTATACTTGGGCCTTGGTCAGTCATTAGTAGTATACATAGGCCATGGTCAATCATCAGGGTTACACTTGGGCATTATTGGACATTCATTAATCATAAGTGCCATTGTTGGGCCTTGACTAATCATAAGGGCTACACTTGTGCTTTATTGGGCCTTGATTAGTCATTAATGATATACTTGGGCCTTGGTTTGTCATTAGCGTTATATTTGGGTCTTATTGGGCCTTAGTCAGTCATTAGTGGTATACTTGGGCCTTAATTGACCTTGGCCAATCATCAGTGTTACACTTGACCCTTGTTGGACCTTCATTAATCATAAGTGTTATTGTTGGGCCTTGATTAATCATAAATGTTATAGTTGGGCCTTCATTAGTCATTAATGATATACTTAGGCCTTGGCTAGTCATTAACATTATATTTGGGTCTTATTAGGCCTTTGATCAGTCATCAGTGGTATACTTGGGTCTTGGTCAATCATTAGGGTTACACTTGGGCCTTATTGGACCTTCATCAATCATAAGTGTTACACTTGAGCCCTTTTGGGCTTTGATTAATCATAAATGTTACACTTGGCAGTCTTTAGTGATATACTTAGGCCTTGGTCAGTCATTAGTGTTATATTTGGGTCTTGGTTAGTCGTTAGTCGTATACTTGAGCATTAATAAGCCTTGACTAGTCATTAGTGGTATACTTGGGCCTTGGTTATACTTGGGACATATTGGGACTTGCTTAATCATCAATCGGTATGCAACTACGATGTTTTGTTAACTAATGACCAAAATAAATTCAGTCATTATTCGTAAGTATTAATGACTGAATTAGAAACAGTCGCTAATCCAATTAACGTAATAGTTGCCTAATCAATCTCCAGGTTTTCTAGAATACATTTTAAACAATATTGCAATTGGATTAGCAACTATGCGGGTTGCTACCAAAACATTGATCGCCAATACAATCACTGATTTGGGCAAATAACAAATGATATTTTTAGTCTCTATTGGTCACCCACTTTTGTTGGTTGCTCATTTTGGTTTCTATTCATCATTTTCTAGGAGTGAATTATGATTAGTAGAATCCTTCATATGATTGTGAAATAGAACTGGATGTAGCTCAGATTAAGTGAACCAATATAAAATTGAGTGTTTTGCCTTATCTCTTAAGGTATTTAAATTGTATTATCTTGTGCATATCCTAACACACTTAGACACACAAGTTTGTGTTAGAGATAGGGAGAGCTACATGAAGATAAAGCTTTCAAGCTTGAAGAAATTTTTCCTTTTTACATGCCCAACTCATTAACTGACATTTGTATTGATTGTTGTATCTTAGTCTTTATCTTTCCATATGTACATCATGCATCATAATGTAGAGGTAGGGAGATTGTTTCTAGAGTTAGAAACTTGTTCAATGCATTAAACTCTCTGTTTTAATTGATTACCAAGATATTCATAATCGATTGCACAAGTCTTTTGAGAAGCTTGCAGAGAGATCCTTGTTTTGGTTTAATCAATTACCAGCTATTTATAATCGATTACTTAGTTCAGTTGATACAATGTCTAGTTTTCATGAGTCTCTGCTTTAATCAATTACCAGGTGATCGTAATCGATTACTTTGTTCTTGGAAGTGTTCCCAGAAGTGATCAAGGTTTCACGAAGAACATTTTAATCGATTGAAATGATAATCTAATTGATTACTTCTTTGAAATAATCGATTACATTAGAAATTTAATCGATTACAAGTAGTTATAACTGTTTTCTCTATAAATAGTCACCTTGTGTTCTCACTTTCAACGAATGAGAATAAGTGTTTTAGAATGAGTTTGTGTGACTCACAGATTCTAGTATTGATTTTTGAAGTGTTGAAGGTAAGAGTGAGTCGTTAACATCTTGTGAGATCAATAAGAGATCCATTTAATCAAGCATTGGTTCTTGCATTTGAATGACCAGGTTGTGTCTCTCCTTGACTTAAGTTTTCATATGTTTTTACATGTTGTTTAGCATATGCATGAGTATCTGAAAGATGCTAGAATAAGAATTTCTAGTTTGGGCTAAGGGTAGGTGTCTCTTAGGCTCTTATTCAAAAAGGACCCTAGGGTTGGGTACCTTAGTCTCTTTTTCTAGGTAGGAACTAAGATTAATTGTGATTGCTTGTAAGAAATCAAAGTGCATGGTGGAAATATAATTCAGATTGAATTAGATAACTGAAGTAGCTTCTCTAGAGATATAGAACCAGTATAAAAATTAGTGCACTTCTTCTCTTGATCTTATCTTTCTCTCATTGTATTCTTGATCAATTTGTTGACTTTAAAGAAACTTCTTTTTCAAAAGAACTTTAACAATAGGATTTTGTGTAAGGGTGATTGATTACATGTTGATTTTTGTGAAAACTTTGTTTTTGATACGATCCTTGGTATCAAAAGTCTTTTTAAAACTTTGATTTTAAGTTTGATTTGATTTCAAAACCAATTTACCCCTCACCCCCTCTTGGTTTGTGAGTTCCATCATTTTTTTCAGTTTGCATTTGGAGTATACCTTTGTGATAATATCTTTTTTATAGAATTGGACAGTAGTGAATTTTTTTTAACAAATTTGTTTTTCTGTTCATTGAATAATACACTTGAAACTTAGTTCTTGACATTTTTTCTTGAGAAAATCACACCCCTTGCGATTTTTTTTTATTTTTATCTAACACACTATTTAACCCCCTGCCTTCTAGTGCGATATATGTTATTTCAAAAGAGTGTGAAGACTCACCACAACAAACCCTTAGTCTGAGACCAAGAACACGAGCAAGAACCTGCAACAACAAGATTAGGTCCAAAGAGCATGAAGATTGAAGAGGATAGATCATTTGCAAGGAATGAAGACTCACTATAGCGAGAATTGTCCTCACTATTCCGAGATGCTGATGTGGTAGAAAAAATAACAACTTTCATTAAAGGAGCCTTTGTAACAAAATTTTGTAAGCCCCGGGATGGCACCCAATAGTTATTGTCTTGTCTAAAGGAAGTCAAATCCTGTGATCAAGCCTTTGAGTTATCTTGTTTTGGTTTCGCAAAGCAAGTCACAATCAAATCAATTAATAGACTTTTCAAGCATTCTATGAGTTAAGGAGGTGACACAAAGTGAATTGGTGTCCCTAAGGAAGCCCTAAACCTGAAAGGGTTGTCGTCTAATGGGTACACGAAAGTGACGAAGTTGCTTTGACACTACTAGAAAATAGGCTTTTTATATCGGTTATTAAAGACTTTCAACATTGGTTATTAACCGATGTTGAAACTACTGACATTAAAGTATCAAAATCAACATTGTTTTTTTTTTAAAAAAAAAAAACTGATGTTGTTTTACCAAAAAACAACATTGATTTTTATAAAAGTCGATGTTGTTTTCTTCTCATCAACATCAATTTTTTGAAAAATTGATGTTGTCAGGAAAGAACAACATCATTTTTTCTAATAACCGATATTTTTTTTGGATTTTTTTAATATTCTATATGTTTCTTTAATTACCAACCTATAATTATTCATATCACAACTTATCATTCAAAGTTTTAAAGTACGCATAAAATAAGCCATGCACCAAAATATACCGTGCACCAAGAATACTTATAAACATTTATAAACAAAATATACCATGCACCAAGAATACTTATAAACATTTATAAACAAAGTATACCACAAATGTGTTCAGGACGTTCCAATTCCCACAAAATATACCACCAAAACTTATAAACAAAAATTTAGTAATTGATAATAGTATAGCATAATGTACTCTAATTACCAACAAATTCAAAATAAAACAAAGTTAGAAGTTGCATCTAGGAACTCAAATATAATTTGAGTTCCAGCTTGCGAATTTTGTGATTTTGCAAAAGTCCTCCATCCATTTCCAATTTTTGCAATCTTCTTCCAATGATTATAAATAATCCTGCACTCCGTAATCCCTTACAAATTTAGATGGGTGAATCCTGCAACTTTCATAAATGACTACATGGTACTCGGCACATGCTAAAATTAATATTAAATTCATATTAGATATGTATATGATTTTAAAATTTGACAGACAGAGGAGTGCTTAATTACTCACCAAACTACTGCAAGTCACTTTCTATTCACTCAGTAGGACTTTAAAAGTGATTGAGTTAGTAACTTGACAGTGCAAGGAGTGCCATTTAGGATAAGCTTTTGGTTCAGAGCTACCTTTGAAGATGGTGAGGAAGAAAATACTCTTTCCTAAATGAGTCATGGTCACTTGATGATTTGCAACGAGTCCATAAAAATGTCTGAGTTCTGTCCATCCAGCCAGTAGTGATGGAAGCTTGCTTGTGGGGCTTCTATGGAGGCTGAATCTTTGAGCTTAAATGAGGTCCTTTAATGGTGATTTTCCACTATGGAGATGCAGCAGAAGACAAAGGAGAAGAGGTGAGAGGAGGCGCCATCCACTAGAGAATAAGACATGGAAGAAGGAGCTTCACCACCAAGATGAGCCTTGGATAAGAAGCTTGGAGAGGATACTTCAATGGAGGAAAAGAAAGAGGGAGAGAAAGAGAGAGGGGGGAGCACGAAATTGAAGGAAGAAAAAGGGAAACAAATTGAACTTTGAGTTGTGTCTCACAAGACTCTCATTCATCAAAGTTACAATAAGTGTTACACATGCTTCTATTTATAGACTAGGTAGCTTCCTTGAGAAGGTTTCTTGAGAAAACTTCCTTGAGAAGCTTCTTTGAGAAAACTTCCTCGAGAAGCTAGAGCTTAGCTACACATACCCCTCTCATAACTAAGCTCACCTCTTTGAGTAGCTTCCTTAAGAAGATTCCTAAAGAAGCTAAAGCTTAGCTACACACACCTCTCTAATAGCTAAGTTCACCTCCTTGAGATGAGAAGCTAGAGCTTAGCTACACACCCCCTATAATAGCTAACCTCACCCATATGCCAAAAAACAAGAAAATACAAAAAAAGTCCCTACTACAAAGACTACTCAAAATGCCTCGAAATACAAGGCTAAAACCCTATACTACTAGAATGGCCAAAATACAAGGCCCAAACGAAGGAAAAACATGTTCTAATATTTACAAAGTTTAGCGGGCTCATACTTAGCCCATGGACTCGAAATCTATCCTAAGGCTCATGAGAACCCTAGGTCCTTCCCTTGGATCTCTAGCCCAATCTACTTTGAGTCTTCTATCCAATGCCCTTGCGGGGTAGGATTGCACCATTCCCTGCACCTTGGAAAGGATTTGACCTCAAATCCCGAGGTTCTTCATACTCTGGGCTCCTTCCCTCGACACCTGTAAAAAGAACAAAAACATATGTATTAGTGGTGTTTAGTATGTTGAAGTAAGGTAAGGTTTGAAAACCAATTTCCTGGGCATCTTCCCATGAAGGAACATGGTTCCTAACCAACTTAATGAGTGCTGCTACAAGTATAGAAAAATATGGGACAAACCTTTTGTAAAAGTTTGTTAAGTCATGGAAGTTCCAAATTTTTCTTATACTTGGTGGAGTGAGCCACTCAGAAATGACCTTTATTCTCTTAGGGTTCATGGGAACCCCTTGATCACTATTTGACAAATTAAGAAAAGTAACGCAATAAAACATACCTTTTCCTGTATTTTCATATTGAATATTCCTACCAAAAAGTATGACAAACCTAAGGTGTCCCATATGAGTACCTAAGTTTGTATTGAAACTAAAAATAAGAACAAACCTACCTAATGGGTCCCTATGTACACACACCATGAAGATGTTAGGTGCACGAGTGATTTTACAAAAGAGGGTTGCACCACTCAAAACATTCATCATACCACTTATTTTAGGGACTTGGTGCCTAATAATACCTATTTTGGGCACCAACAAAGCACAAGGATTTAAGCTCTTGCGAACCAAACCCTCATCCAACAACTTCTTTACTTGAGGAATAAACTCAAGCCCAAGAGGTGTGGCAATGCTAGGAAGTGTCTTTTTACAAAAGAGAAAATGTGGAGGTTGTCTAAGAGGGAAAGTTTCTTTAATGTTTGTCTTTATTGTAAAATGAGATTCCTTCTTAGCCAACCTCTTGGAGGAGACACTTACCTCCTTACACTTCTCTTTAACCACTAATGGTTGTCCTTCTTCTTGGGGGTAGATTTCTTCACTAGATTCGTCCTCTTTTGCTTCTTCACTTTCGCTAGAGGAAGGTGAAGTAGTAGCCTTATCTTGGCTACTATAAATGTCTTGGCCCCTCATAATCATGGTTTTTGTGGTGGGGCATTGAGAAGTAATATGTCATTTTCCAAGACATTTAAAGCACTTTATAGAGCTAGTTTTCTCATGCATACTAGCCTTAGGGGCTTGCTTTTCTATTGTCTTCCCCTTATCATCTTTAGGCTTAGAAGGTGTCACCCCTAAGATGCCTTGACCTTGGTTTTTCTTTGGATAAGAGTGAGAGCCATAATATTTTGACGTAGACTTCTTTTTAAGTTGTTGCTCTACCGTTATTTCCCAAACTAAGTTAGCCTCTACATTGTCCTTCCCATGGAAGTATGGGAGGTTAATGTTAGCCTCTTGAGGCTTTCTTTCCTTTTCTCTTCTATGGGAGTGAGGTCTAAGATGTGACCTATGCCTTCCTTCGTAATAGTCACGAAGTTCTTCACATAGGCTCTTGCAAGAGTTATGACTACTATAGGAGGCATGTTTTTCTCTTTTCATTTCTTTCATTATTTTTCTTCTTTCTTCCTCTCTTATTTTCTGTCTTTCATCTTGACTTATTTCTTCCACCCTTTTTTTTTCCTTTTTCTTTTCTCTCTTATTTTTCTTTCCATAACTTGAGGGAACTCAACTCATCTAAGATTCTAGATAAAGGGTCTTTATGACTAGTACCCTCACCATTAACACTAGATGAATGATGACTCATGTTGGTTCCTAAATGTGCTTTTGGTCCCTGTAAATTAATGTTTTTTCGATTCCTGTAAGTTCATTTTTCTAATTTTAGTCCTTGTTCGCTCTTTTTCAATTTTTGTTTCTGTAAGATATTGTGCTCATTTTTTGTTCCTACTGTAAGATATTTTGTTCATTTTTGAAAACCATAAACTTACAAGGATTAAAAATGAGCAAAAAACTTATAGGAACCAAAATTGGAAAAGCATAAACTTATTATAAGGACTAAAATTAGAAAAATGAACACAATGACCAAATATAAAAAAACACAAACATAAAAGGACCAAGAACATATTTAGGCCTCTACTTATTATATGAATTTTCCATAAGGAACAAATTTTGAGCCAAAACAACAAGAACACTTCCATTCTCACTTCTTTTTATTTTTCTTGTCAACTTGTATGATTTTTTTTATTTTATCCAAATCACTTGGTTCTTTTTATATAATTTTTGTCTAGATGCCTAGAAAATTCAGTAAAAAGTTATGCTCAAAATTCACAGTGACAAATTCCCAGTAATTTTTATAAGTTCGTATGTCCAAGCTGCCAGCACCAGCGATTACAGACTTTGAATTTTTTAAGCATGGTATATTGATTTCCTTTGGTTAACTTTCAACTTTCCTATGTATGTTAAATTCACTAGGCCTATTTACCACAGCTTTAGGAGTTCAACATTCACTTAGGATCAAAATTTCAGCCAGCAATTCAATCACTAAAACTCAAATTCACAATAGACACAATCATAAGGAAACCTAAAAGTTCAAGAAAAGCTTCACAATCAAAGACTCTCTAAGAATTATGCATGAAGATGTTAAGGACTAATTAACATGCAAGATTTGACTCAAATCAAATTATAGGCTAAAAAAATTTCATACACTCATGAACAAATGAGTTAGACAAAGAAACAAGAAAAATAAAATTCAACATAACATAAGGAATCTTATGTGACAAGTTTCATGACTAGACATGACTTTTATGACAAAACTACAATAGGTGAATATGTCATTCTAGATTTTTGAGGTTTTCTTCTACTTTAATGTTTTTGTAAGAATTTTATGGTTTAGGTTTCAGCCAAAATAATTGACAATATAAAACTCAAAGGAACCTAAACTCAACACAATTCATGGTTCAAGAACAAGAACAAGGAATTTGAACCATAGAAAATCAAATCTAGCTTCTATAGCAAGCTTAATCGGTGGAACTTCTAAAAAATAATGTTAACAACATTCAGCACAAGACACGTGAGGAGATACATGGAGAGAAACGAAGAAACAACAATGGAGGAGAAAGTAAAGCTGAAAATTAGTGGAGGTTTAAGGAGCACCTACTTGAAGCTCTTGTGCTCTGATACCACTTGTTGGAAGCTTGCTTATGAAGCTTCTATGGAGGCTGGATCTTTGAGCTTCAATAAGGTCCTTCAATGGTGATTTTTAGCCATGGAATTGCAGCGAAAGATAAAGGAGACGAGGTTAGAGGAGACATCATCCACTAGAGAATAAGCCATGGAAGGAGAAGCTTCACCACCAAGAGAGTGGCTTGGATAAGAAGCTTAAAGAGGAAGCTTCACTGGAGGAAGAGAATACGAGAGAGAGAGGGGGGGGGGGGGCGAGGTGTGGGAATTGAAGGAGATTAGAGTGAGAAGTTGAACTTTGAAGTGTTTCTCACAAGTTTTTCATTCATCAAAGTTACGACAAGTGTTACGCATGCTTTTATTTATAGCCTAGCACATGGGAAGCTTCCTTGAGAAGCAAGGAAGGTAGCTTCCTAGGGAAGCAAGGAAGAAAGCTTTCTTGAGAAGCTAGAGGGGGGCTACTCACACCCCTCCAATAGCTAAGCTCACCCCCATGCCAAAATACATGAAAATACAAAAAAGTTCCTACTACAAAGACTACTCAAAATGCCCTGAAATACAAGGCTAAAACTTATACTAATAGGGTACCCTTAACTTGTACCCTTAATTTGTAGGGACCCTACAAATCTAAAATGACCAAAATACAAGGCACAAAAGAAGGAAAACTTATTCTAATATTTACAAAGAAAAATGGACCCAACCTTGACCCATGGGCCCATAAATCTACCTTCAGGTTCATGAGAACCCTATGGTCTTCTTCAACAGCTCTAGTCCAACCCTCTTGGAACCTCTTACTCATGGCTCTGGTGACTGGTCCCTTCCCAGGGAGGATTGCATCAAATATGTTTAGCCAAGGATCAATTCCATCATGAGAAGACTCAGCACATTGACATCAGATACCACTTTATCCATGTTGAGAAGAGGCTCGAAATCCAGAAAGTTGATACCACTTCATTCATGGATTATCTAGTCACGTAGAAAGGAGTGTTCAGTCTAGTGGTTCATTAACATAGCTTGTGTTGTAATTGTAATTGTTTTCTTTTTCTTATTTGCTTTTCTAACAGTTTTCTAGTTGGACAGTTAGTTGTTTTCTCCTTTATAATGAGATTTATGTTTTACATTCAAAGAGCTTGAGAGTGTATTTAACACCTTTCATTCCAAATTTCGTTATTTGCAATAAATTTAACAATTTATGCGATATCTTTTCTCATTCTATGATCTAAGCTTCCCTATCTAAATAGTATTTCTCAAATATTTCCCAACAAGAAATATGGAAAGCACAAACCACAAACCAAAAACAGGGTAGTAAAAACCCAAATAGAAGAGGAAATGAAACATAGATGTTCGAACGGTTTGATCAAGAAACCCATATGCCTAATAATAGAAACAATAATGGAGTCAGATTTAGTGCTTATATAGATATATTAGTTGTTCTTCCAAGATAATCACAACATGCAACAACAAATATATTATTTAGATTCAGTGCTTACCAAAATGGATTCAGTGTCTCCACATCTATTTTCTCCTCCACTTTATCCGATGTGAAACTGCACCATGGTCGACGCACCATGATATTACGAGAAATAGAGAAATAAAGAAAGAGAACAACGAAGATGAGGTTATAAAAATTAGGCTGTTGAAGATAGAGACACAAACAACGTAGTCTCTTCATCACCGTTCTCTAACCATTTTACTACTAGATCCATGACTTTAGTGGCAAAATCACTGTGTGAGAGAGAAGAATTGCGGTTTGATGCGCTGCTGGTGGTTTGGGGCGAGGTTATGGTGGGTGGAGGCACATAAGATAAGAATGAGAAGGGGCACAGGTTCCCATTCATCCAAACCCATAATACAAAATGGGAATGGGTGCGAGAGGGTTACTAGAGTGGAGCATGAGAGTGAAAGTTGGAGGCGAGAGTGGGAGGGGGTTTTGTGATGTTGAAGGAAACAAAACATTTTCACATTTTAGAGTGACTTTGGTTTAGTGATATAGAGGGAAAGACGAAATGAGACGGTGTGTATTTGTTTATGGATAGTAAAAGGGGTACATATGATGGCTGATTAATTAGTCTCCCTTAAGGGTGACCGCAAAATCAGTAACTGATTAAAATTTGCAATACCCAACCTCTAAAATGATATTTTTACCCCCAAATCTTTAAAGTCAATTTTTCCATATAAGAAAAGGTGTTTTTGGAAAAAAAATGTTGGACCAAGTCCCCTTGAGTACTTGTCATGCATTTCTCTCAAAGTTATATGACATAGACATATTACACCCTGAAATCGGGTATAAAATTCAAAAGTTATGCTTGATCAAATAAAGCAATGGAAACATAATTCCATTTTAGACAAGAAAACTAGTATGGAATAATGCCAAGTTGACAAAGAGTACCAGGATTGAGAAAAATCCCTCCTTCAGTTATCTTTGTATCCCTTGATTTGTATCCAGGACTCATTCATAAATTGAGATGAATGAATGGCTACTTTCTTCTCTAAAGTGTAAAGCGGTGATAAATATATATCCGAAATAACAAAAATTCTGAATTAATTTCTGAATGTGAAAAAGTGTAATGATTATGTATCGACATTAAGTTTTGTGGATCATTTTGTCCTTATGATATAATATGCGTAGCAATTTAACATTAAATTATAAAATTTAAGGAATAATTTGACAATAAGTTATAAAGTTTAGTGGCAAATTTAAAAATAAGTTGTATGGTAGGACGTAATCATCACCTTTTTTATACATTTAAGACTAAACCAGAATTTTTATTTTTTTTCAAAAATTACATTATCGATGTAAGAACGAAGGTGGTCCTATAAAAAAAAAACAAGGTGACTATTTATTCAATGACTTAGTTATTTCCTACTACAACTATTTCCTTTAAGGTTGGGTTTACCTATCCAAAATAAATAAAAACTAAAATACTATTCTGTTTCAGTTTGAAAGTTTTCTATCTCCACGGGAAATTATTTATTAAAACTAAGCCCCGAAGCAATTCCAGCAGGTCGTGCAAAGTCAAAAGTTATATATCTAACATTTAATATATTCCGCTGTACGTTCATATCTTCGAACATTTCTATGTCATTGGATTACTTTAGTTGTATATGAAAACAAGTCACACGACACCAACAATTAATATAATTTCGGGTTGCAATAATCTGAGTCTTTGATTAATTGTGGACAGGACCAATCAGAAATAGTCTCTAATCCCTTCATAAAATATCAATTTTCCACCTACTACCTCTGGTGACCATGTTTAAACTTGTAACAGTTCCTCAAGCTAAAAAAAGATTAGTTAATAAATGAAGTAATATTTTAAATATTTAATAAAACAGTTATCACTAAGTCTATGAAACTGAGACACAGTCTAAACTGATCTGTGATTGAATTAAAAGGCTTCCCATTATAAAATAATAAAATAGACGAGGTAATACCGAAACACTTGCTTTTTCCTGTAGAGCGTCTACTACTACGTCTACACATTGATTAGGCACGCATGTAGTTGTTAAGGAATGATTCCTCATCAAATAAATAATTAATTACGGTCAAGATAAAATGCAAACCAATTCAATGCTTCATACTTATAAATAGCAATCAGCAAGCTCTACATAAATCACAATTCAATCATCACAAGCAATTACATATAGCACAATTGTTTAAGAGTGTATTACTAAGGAAAAACAATGAAAGTTGTGTACTTCCTTGTTGCCATCTTGGCTTTGACATCCTCTCTTGTCTCTGCCTATGATCCTAGTCCTCTGCAAGATTTCTGTGTGGCAGCCAAAGAAAAAGATGGTGGTATGTAAAAACATTAATCCTTATACCATTGGCATCATATATATAGACGTTGTCTAGAATTATTGTGATTGATGATTTTTATTAATTAAGACCTTGTGCCTTGTATTTGTAGTGTTTGTGAACGGGAAATTTTGCAAGGACCCTAAGCTTGTCAAAGCTGAAGATTTCTTCAGACATGTAGAACCGGGGAAGACTGACAACCCAGTAGGTTCAAACGTGACTCAGGTGTTTGTTGATCAACTACCGGGACTAAACACGCTTGGCATAGCTTTGGCTCGCATAGATTTTGCACCAAAGGGTTTGAACGCTCCCCACACTCACCCTCGCGGCACTGAGATCCTTATAGTCCTTGAGGGTACTCTTTATGTTGGATTTGTGACTTCCAATCAAGATGGAAATCGCCTCTTCACCAAAGTGCTGAACAAGGGTGATGTGTTTGTGTTCCCAATTGGTCTGATTCATTTCCAATTGAATGTGGGATATGGCAATGCTGTTGCCATTGCTGGCCTTAGCAGTCAAAATCCAGGAGCTATCACTATTGCAAATGCTTTGTTTAAAGCTAATCCGCCTATTTCTTCTGAGGTTCTCACCAAAGCTTTCCAGGTGGACAAGACTATAATCGATTATCTTCAAAAGCAATCTTGGTACGACAACAATAACTAATTTGGGAGTATGGAGGATCATTTCGCACTGTCTAGTTATTGGATAATTGATCACTTTAATTATTATTTCAGTCACGCCATACATTAGACCTAATAAATAAAACCTTTGTGGATTATAATTTTTTACATATAATATTTGTTCTGTTTGGAGTTCGATTTGGTTAATACTTGCCCTACGCGTCTGCTACCACGGGCATATTCAGTTTGGCTGGTTTTAGGTAACAGGTAGAAGATATTTTCAGGTAACAAACATATTAATTAATACCCTAAGTCACCCATAAATTGTCCCTACATTGAAGTCTGCCTAGTCCACCATACTACATACCCTTAAAGGCCAAAGCATTTACAACGGTGTTTACAATTTAAACCTAAAGTTCAGCAAGAGAAAGGATAAGTTTGAAAATTAACTGACTATTAATTGTCTCATGAAGTGAGACAAAATCTTAACAGTTAGTATTTAATTTAACGAATAGATTCCCCAACACTATGAAAATGATGGATTTGGCTCAGCAGCGATGTACTCTAGTATAAGATTATTTTTAGTTATTGATATTTTTTTAAAAATATAACTAGAAATTTAATTTATATATAAGAGATATTTCAAATGAGAAATAAAAAGAATTAATTTTAACCATACACTTAAAAAATTTCAATGATTGAGATTAGAAATTAATTTTAACAAGTCACCTGATTTTCAATTTCCATATATCTCCTTCCTTCTTTCCTTTCTGACCCACTTGAGAAGAATTTCAAATTAATTTTTCTTTGCCTTTTTGCCTTTTTGTTTGTCGATCATTCGGAATCTCATTTGAGAAAGATTTCAAATTAATTTATCACACACTCTCTTTTTGTTTTGCCTTTTTCTTTCCTAGTGTATGCTCTTTCTCTGGAATCAAATTCCTCTGAATCAATTCTCTTACTAAAAATAAAAAAATTAAGCACTGATTATAGAACATGCCACTTAATGGATAGAAGAAAAAGGATATTGCCGAAATTCAGAGTATTATTCTCTAATTTCACAGATTAAAAACTAACACTTTGAAAATTGGAAGGATAATTCATAATTGTTTGAAGGAAGGCCAAAGAAAGTTAAACAGGAAACGGTATTGCGTGCCAAAGAAGGTGAAGACAAAGAAGAGAGAAAAAGAGTGCATGAATCTTAACCCTCCCATGCTTCTCCACCACAACAGAACGGTGTTTGCGAAAAACTACATCGGTTAAGCAAAACTGAAATGCTATAAAGATTCATATGAAAAAACACTCAATGATATTAGAAAAAATTATAGAAAAACACATGGTAACTTGTTAGAGAAAAATGTCCTACGTTGATTTATTTTTTTCTTGGTAGTAGTTAATTTAATTATCGAATATTACAATAAGTGTTTTTAAAAGAGTTAAGTAGCGATAAGGTATTTTAATCCTTAAAAGATATTTTATCCTCGAAATTTACTTGAACCAAACAGTTCTGGACACGACTTCCTCATCATACACTCCACCTACTAATTTGCATTGAGGAGTAGTTCCTCCTCAAACAATCTTCATCAAAGGAATCACCTCCCTTCTTTGCCGTCTCACCTTTCAATCTTCGACTTCAAGAAGACAACGTTTCATCAGTCAAGTTCTTTTTACTTGAATATTTCCCAACTCGATCATATGTGATGGAGAATCATGAACATACTTCAAAGTTTATAAAAATGAAAGACACTATGAATATTTAAAAGTGACAGGAGTAAAACAATTTGGTAGGTGTGTGTGAGGAAAAGAAATGAGATGTGTGTGTAGAAGAGAGGGATAGAAAAGAAAATAGTAAAAAACAAAAAGAAATAGGTGATGTAATGAGTAATGGAATTACGGTTTTTTTAGAAAGAGAGATGAATGATAAAAATATTTAAATATGATAAGTAATATAAATGGACAACATGAGAGAGAAGTAGAGAAAAGATAAATAGAGTTGATGACAACTAACAAGGCATGAAGAACTCCTTGATATCAATTACAACAGATTTATTTCGATCATGCTAAAATGGTACATAGGTTCAATATTTCCAAATTATAATAATTGAACTGATGACAAAGGATGCTACACCATTATATATATATATATATATATATATATATATATATATATATATATATATATATATAACTTTTCTTTTTTACAGAATATGTTTTCATCTCTAGGAGGATTATGAAGATGGGGATGAATTGTGAAGCTGGATTTATGTGTGCACAAGTCTCACGTACAGTGCATCAAACAGGTGGCTCGTGCACAGGAACCAATACCCGGGCTGCAAACCAAAAACAAATTTTGTTGACTATGAAAATGAAGATTATCTTATTTGTAATTCGGATTTTTAGACCTCCATTAATTGCTTCTTGATTTAATGTTAAAGGGGCGTAGAGAATATTCAATGTATATATGAAAATTGTAACAAATTAAAGGGTACTAAGATCTCCGGATCAATTCATCTTTATAAATAATTTTTATAGCCTGTACATTTGTTTATTTCGGTTCAGTTCAATATATGAACCTATATTTGCTCCCATTAACATGTTAATTATATTTAATTATATTCAAGGTTGGTAAGAGTATAAGAGCACATTTATATAGATTGTGTTTGATGGTGCTTACCTGAAAAATCTTGTAAGTTTTGTTTATAATCTGCCTTGTGGAATCCAAGTTAATGTTATGCTATGTTTTTCATTTCATTTTTTCCTTTTGCAGACAAGATTTTGCAATAGAGTTCTTGGCTATCTTATTTTTGGCACTATTAGAATATTTTTCATAAAGGTTGAATATGTGCTTGAAGATTGCAATGAGGTGCTCATCAAAATCAACAAATTTGTCGTCAACAATGAAGGCTTATTCTATTGTTTGAGTAATACACTGTTAAGTGAAACAGAATTTGTGTGTAAAACTAAGGGAATAATTTTTAGCCTTACGTGAATAATGTTTCTTCCATTTTATCTATGCAAGTATTTTTGTTATTATTTATCTTCAGCTCTTCACTAATACTAGTGTATGCTCTTCCACTTCAATGTATATAGTTAGAAAGAGCATAAAGAGTGCAAAAGGCTTAGTTCGTTAACCTTTCCCAAGAGAATCCCATCGTACTTCACTTACTGCACACTGTGTAAAAAGATAGAGAGAATAATATACAATTTCCATTCTTCCTAATAGATTCTACAAGCCTTCCATGTAAGT